>NC_143440.1:56965000-57175000 GCF_987193195.1 Phasianus colchicus
CCTTTACAATAGATTTTACCTAGCTTTATCTTCATAGGAAGCTGCTTTCAGTTGAAAAGCAGAAGTGAATAGGAGTGTCATGACATAGGATTAACAGTACAACCGGATAGTAAATCAAATGTTTGAGATGAAAAAATGTAGAATGTGACATGCATCAGGAGAACGAAGCGGCGGCGTTTGCGGAGACGAGGGAAAAGATGATATATAATTATCTGCAGAGGTTCTTGAGACCTGTACTTTAATTCAACTTCCAGAAACACGCAGCCTGCTTTAACCAGTCAATCTCTGTAATGAATCTAATCACAATGTAAAACATTCCCAGGAACAGTGGGCCTTGCGGAGCGCTAATTACGGATGAAACCAGTCTAAGCCTTTAAAAGAAAAAAAAAGGACGTACAGGAGGAAATCCACAGCGTTTGACCAGACCTGCAGTTCCCATTCAGGGTGAGCAATGCACATAAAAGAGATCCAGCGAGTGCCAGAATTAAAGAATGAGTAGAATTAAGGTTTTGAGTCTTATATATTTTGGTATTAGATGAGCACTAAAGACCCTCACGGTAACCACAAGTGGTGACCTATTGCTTTGATCAACAACATCTACCAGAAAATATATTTTGCCAACGGAACCTTCTGCTCCCACAGTAATGAACCTCGACCAAAGATAAATGCATTTGGACGTGCATTTGATCTTGTTGTATGATTTGAATGCATTTGCAATTCTGTACTCACCGTTTAAATTCACTGTCGAGAGCAAGTTGCAATACTTTTAACGGGCTCTAATCTCTCTGGTTTCAGTTTGAGACCAAGAGGCATTTCATATCATCAGCAGTGGATTTGTATTGTATGCTCAGAAAATAGAACTGGATTTCCAGGGGGTTTAATTTATCAATATCTGGTCTTTATGGGAAACATTAGTTTGCATAGGAAAAGGGGTTAAAGGAAGGTTTAAATTATGTCTCTAATATTTCCTGAAAACTTTGTACAAAAATATTCTATGCCACAAAAGCCCATTAAATATTCAAACTTTAATATACATTCCTCAGTAACAAATGTACAGTTAGATAACACATAAAGAATTGTGAATGACTAATTATATTTTGCATATTTACAGCAAAGACAATTAGCAAATAGCTTTTATATGCAAAATAAATGAAAAAGTAATTAAGATGCACTAACTAGAGCAGCAATATCAAGTCTGTTGTCTTGTGATTCATTCCTAACAAACATAATAATTATGCATTCATTGTCATATAATTAAAACAGCTCTGTCCTTTAGAAAACTGGTTATTTACTGTATAATAACCTGAAGAGTGGCAGAAGTTCCTCATAATGGTGAGAAGGATAATTAAATATTTCTTCCTGGTGTCTGCTCACTCAGTTGAGTTTATTATCTTAAACTTCTGCAAGAAAACATTTCTTTGGCGATTCCAAGCCCTCTCCCCAGCTCACCTCCTCCCCACTGGGAAAGCTGTGCCTCTGCTGTTTCCTGTTCCCACACCAAAACTTCCCCAAGTGCTGCCAAAATGGGTACAGCATTAAATCCCACCCCAGGAGAAGGAAGCTCTGGTTCCCACTAGGGAGGATGGGGATGCTCCCATTCAAACCATCTCCTCCATGCTGTGACCTTGGTTGAACTCCTTTGGTGTCACTGGAGGTGGTCACATATCTCATTTTGTGCATGAAGAATACCCCCTGGCCTGAATGTGCCATGATCCTTGGATGGAGCACAGCAAACCTCTATCCTCCAGCTGTAACTCACTGCACCTCTGCCTCTCTCCATCTTCCTGCTGCTTTCATTGCCCAGCTCTTATTATATCTCAGTAAAACATAATAAATCATTTGGTCTCAATTGGAACCATTAACCAATGCACAACAGAACATCCAGTACCATAAGCCATCCCTATAATACCACAATATCATCAACCACTCTTTTGGTCTTAAAATTCCATTTTTCTGTAAACTTCAATAGCAGAACGCACCGAGCTCCAGCACAGGAAAAGCAAAGTAATTGTTTGGCTGAACACAGGGCTGGCCTGGATCAGTAATCGGATTTCAGAGGACTCAATAGGTGAGGAGCAGGGCACAGGGAGCCGGTCACCGATGTGTGCTGGGACAGACAGACTCAGTCCTGTCCTCCTCTCGGAGCCTCAGCTCAACACCAGTCCCATGTGAACCCGCACAGAGGGAGCTGGAATTGATTTCATTGCCTGCAGCCCCTCAGCCCGTTGCTAGGAGTGTTTGGGGTAACCTGAGATTTGCCTTGAAGGGATGAGCAAGATGCAAAATGAACAGAAAGAAAGAAAAGGATAACATTGTGCTGTTGGCCTCTGCTGGGAGTGTGGTCTTTGCACATATTTCTCAGTACTCCAGGGGGAAAAAAATTAAAGTCCCTACAGACTTTGTTACTCAATTCATTTACTCAGACCTCTCCATCTGCTTGTTTCCTCTTTGGGAAGCAATGGGACTTGGCCTGGCCTGAACAGAGGGACCTCACACTGCACCCCTTGAATTAGTCATCCTTCAAAGTTCTGGTCCCACATTGGTCCCCATCCTCCCCCACACTTCTAACTCAGCACAGAATGGAGATTCTACACAGCAGAGATTTCAGTGTTTGGGCCATGCTTACACTTCCTTAGGCTAACCTGGTGCTTGAGTGCATTCCTCAGCAGCTCCGTCTTTCTCCTTTATCCCCTTCGTACTAATGTTGGACAACCAAGGTTTACTTTCCTCGTGCACTGCTGATGCCTAGTCTGCTGCTTGAGTCAGAGCAAGGATGGAGGGCAGTACTTCTTAGTATGAGCAATACCACTGGGACCCCTTGGAGACCCATTTTCCCTCCTTATCCCTTGAAATATACAGTGCTGCAAACCATCTCTACCATGCATGAAGGAACAGGGACCATTACCCAACCTATGAGGACCATCAGCCACCCTATATGGACCATTAGCCATCCTACAGTGAGCAATAGCCATTGTATGGAAGCATGAGCTTCCAGAGCCTGCAGGGTGTCAGGACACAGCTCTGTGCAGAGCTGTCAGAAGAGACTTAACCTCGCTCTGTCCCTGTTTACCCAAAGTAAGAAGATTGCAAGGCTTAGTTGATGTTTGTGAGTGCCTCGGGGTTATGAGATGATAGGCACTATGTACATGTCAGTGTATTATAATGCATGTCATAAGTAGAATTAATAACCCATAACGTATTAATGTAAAGGTAGCACACACTCCTGCATGATGGCCTTTCTATCTGCAACTAAATGACTGTTAATTTAAAATCGGGTTAAGAAAAAGTAATGTAGTCCACCAGTATGGGATAATGAGTCAGTAAACTTCATTTATACAAAATGAGTCAGCAGTAAGAACTATGATAAAAAGAGATGCAAGGGAGAGGATGCTTGGAGAGATGGATATGACACATGCATTCCTTTCAGAAGTTATAATTTTCTTTTTGGAAATCTGGCTTTGATTTTGGGCAGTTCTCATCTAAAATATTGGGGATCCCAGCAGGAGCTGGGCACAGAACCAGAAGGGGGGACCTTTTGCCTCAGACTTTTTGTGAAGGGCAATCTCAGCCCTCAGGAAAGAATCAGAAGGTCCTCTGTGACTTACAGTTGGGATGTTGGGATTGAACATCAGAAGCTGGGGTTGGGGTGAACATCAGAAGCCCTTCTTGACCATAGAGGCATCAGTGTGTTTTCACAGAATCATGTAATAGAATTGAAAGGCTGGAAATGGCTTCCCAGTATCCCCAAGCCCAACCCCAGCCCACCCCTACCATGCCCACGTCCCTCAATGCCATATATCCAAGGTTCTTGGGGTTCCTCCAGGGATTGACTCCACCACTCCCTGGGCAGCTGTGTCTCTGCATCACTGCTTGTCCTGAGAAGAACTGTTTCCAAATATCCAACCTGACCCTCCCCTGGTGCAACTTGAGACCATTCCCAGCCCCTGGACTTTGCCCATATCCTGGATTCAGGAAGGTTGTGACGTCCAAGCACAGCTTGGGTAGAAATGTGTGCAAATGGTCTCTGACTGGAACCAAGAAGCCAAACTATTATTATGATGAGTGTTCGTATTTGGAACTAATTATGTATATTGCACATGCAATCCACACCCACTGATGAGCTCTCCCAAAAGCAGAGGTTAAAATGCTGTATCTACTTCAGCAATGAGCTGTCGCTTGAGCAAAGAGGATGCAGCAAGGCCAGCTCCGTATTGTTGCTTTTTCTTTCATCTTGCATTGAAAGCAGGAAAGGCAAATGGTTTCTTTCACCTCTCCAAGGTGCTGCACTTCTTGCAGAAGTCACCCCTGGATTTGTCCCCCTCCAAGGCAGAGGGCCAGCAGCTGGCTTGGTGCAGGGCAGCCTCAGATGGACAGGAATGGGGAGCATTGAATGAACAAGAATGAGTGTTCTTAGGCAGGGATAAGAGGTAAAGGAATAAAATGATCTCTAGCTCTGCGTAAAAGAAAGAGAGAAAATCAAATTCCAGCAGCTACAAGCTGGCTACGTTATACCATCATAATCCAGAAATGAACATTGATTCCGAAGAAGTCGCTTCTTCAAACTTTAACGCAACAATTAAGTATTCCATTGTCATGGCTCAATTAAATGGTATGGCCTGAGAAAATTGAGGATTGTAAAGTGAGGATGGAATGTGCTTTGATCCTCTTTCCAGGGTTATTGTTTCATTAATAAATGAACATGTCATTTGTCTCACCAGAGGGAGCTCCTGCCCTCCAGGCTTTTTCCCTTTTTTGTTCAGGTTTTATAAAGATGAATTTCCAGTGCTCTGAAATACCATGGATTAGTAGTTAAGCCTGACAGCACTTCGGGGAGTAGTGGGCTTAAAGTGCCTCACACAGGTCTCCAAAGCACTTGTTTACTAATAGAGGAAATCAGCGACCGTCTGCAGCTGCTGATATCGCATTACCATTTGGAAAGACAGTAGCTGAGATAACAAATCACACAGTTTTAATAATTACTCCTGCATTCCAGTTTTTTGTTTCCTGCATAACTGCAAAGGCTGGATTTCTTCCAAATAAACAGATAAAAACAGTATGGAACTTTTATCTTTTAATGATAATGACAACACATCATGTTTCACTAAAAGTTTCCTGCTGAATTTTTATTTTTTTTTTCCCCCTGATTTTCAGAGTTTCAATAAAACGTAATTATACTTTATAATTCCGCTCTTTTAATCTTCACTTCAAAAACTATTCACAGTTAGCAAGTTTGCAAGGCACGGGGAGGCAGAGCGGCCCTTCCCCACATCGGGCTGTTCACAAATTCTGTCTTGGGGTAAACCTGTCACCAAACGATGCGACCCAAGCTGCTTTGCATTCAGATTAATAGCTCGCCTCATTTGAATACAAAATAGCCCCATTTTTTGCGGTTATTAAAAAAAAAAAAAAAAAAAAAAGTAACAAAACCGTTTGGCAGCGAAAGGATGTTTGAGTGAGGATGGGTCTTTTCTGTTCTCATTTCTTTTTTTTCTTCTTCTTTTTTTAAATCCTGAATGGAATATGCTCTGGTGTCAGGATGCTTTCGTATCAATGGCGAGGCACTAAAAGCAATGCCTATAAGAACCAAATGGTGAATACGTACTCTGGGAGTCAGACAGTTCTCGTTACCCCAAAACCTAATCAGATCTCCACACCTTTGCTATGTTGAGAGAAATGCCAGCAGTTTCATTAAGAACTTCTGTTCCTAAATAATTCCACGGATTTATTTAGAAGAGCAGAGAAGAGGAGGAGGAGGAGAGGAATGCCGCAATTGCACCTTCCTCTCCCAACCCAAAATATCCAGACTTGAAGGTAAGGTAAACTTTTCTCACAGCTTTTAGTTTGCTTACCACCAGCCCATGTTCCACTGGGTGATTAAAGAAAGCTTTTTTAAAGCATTACTTCAGAATGATCTTAATTGGTGCAAGGTTGAGCCCTTTCTAGGAGGGGAGGGAAAAGGTTGAATAGCCTTTTCAAGTCACATGAAAGTTTCTAGGATGAATGTACGATAATTAGATTAATAAGTAGCTTAATTTATCACAGCTAAGGATTTCAACAGCCACACATTAGAGCAAGAAAAAAAAGATTAGTGTGATTCCAGTTTGTAAAAAAAAAAAAAAAAATTGTACCAAAACTTGATTAACCTTAAATACAAAGTGCCTTTCTTTTTGTGTGTAAATTCAGTGGTATAAGGGGCAGGAAAAAACAGTGAAATAATCAGAAAAGTCCTGTTCCGTTCCTTTCTGTGTGCTGGCTAATGAGAGATATCAGGGCTGTGCAAAAACAACTTTTCCCTGCGAGGTTATTCTTCCCAGAATCTGGATTTAAATGGAATCTGCAGCCTCTGTGCCTGTTGGAGATCCTGAAGATCTGCGTGAGGCGTGAGACAACGGGGCTGAAAATACCCCTACCAGCAGCCTTATACATTTGAAAATAAAAGAAATGGAAGCAGCGAGAAAATAGGTTAAATAAATATTCTGTGGGAACGCAAAGTTCTGTTCACCTTGGTGCTGGCAAGGCAAGGCGAGAGCAAGGAGCCAGAGGTGTGCAAAACAGCTGTAGCCAAAGCCGACGCCAAGTGTGCAATTACCAATGCTAATTAGCCCCTCAATATTCGCCTGCACCGAGCGCGGTGTCCAAAGTGTGCCATCATCATTTATGGGCGCTCACATCAGGTGTCATTCATCCACCTCCGGAGTGTCGCTGCCTTGTCCAACGAGGCTCCCCACGCTTTTTAGGAAGTTGGTGTTGGGCCCAAAGGATGGGGTTCGGCTCTCTCTGCCCCAGGTCCCAATTTGAAACAGGCCCATAAGGGGAAAGCGTCTTTCCTCCCTTAGGAAACAGCAAAACAAACGACTCCAAGCCTAAAACAATAACAGGGCTGCGATGAAATAAGAAATGAGGATGGTTGCTTTTAATTTTATCTCATACTTAAGGGGTGCTAATGAAAGGGAGGGAGCAGTGGGTGCAATTAGGGTGCAGATAACGCGCCTTGCACGCGCCGTAGTGTCTGAGAGGTTAGCGCCAGCACGGGGAGATCATCCCAATCAAAGTGGCTGAGGGCACTTGTGCATCGGCCTGTTTGATAAGACTGATAAGTGTAACCAGTAGCTTAGGAGAATCGATTTCCACCGCCGGAGATCTCCCCGGATGCTCTCATCCTTTCTTCTGTTTATATGAAAGTGAAGCTTTAAAGATGCTTTATCATCTAATGGCGAATATGACACAGAGTTACAAACGGAATTTTTTTTAATCTCAGAGTGGAAAATTTAAGCGGGGCAGTGGTTCGCTTTAATTATGTATATTGAACAAATTTGAAGAGATGAGAAGAAACTTGTTTTTCAGCCCACTGAACCCAAGTGCTTGCCTGTAATCTAAAATGGATATCTAATTATTGTTTAACATTATTTGTTTAGGAGGAGTTACGACCTCTAATTTGCCTTTAAATGATTAATTTAGTGTTTAAATAAAGCTCCTTTTATTTAATAATGTTTTCTTTAACCAATCTTCACTAATGTCAATAAACTCTTTGTTTAACCTTCTTAAAGGAAACATTTTCTCAGCTCTGAGACAATTACGAATTGCCAAAACCCATATGGAAAAATGAGCTAAGTAATCATCTAATATTACTGCAATGTGCTTAAGAAGAGAATACTCCACCCCACTAATGCAAAGCAGGGGGGAAGAAACAAGCTTTCCTAATCATTGGGCACCCTCACCCATGGGGAGAGGTCTTGGTAGCACCCTCCTGTACACTGATGCCCATGACCACAAGGGATGAGCTCACACACAGGGTAAGGAACAACCAATCACTGCCCCAAAACTCAGATCCAGGCCTTTGGCTCTTTTCTGAAAGGCACATATACTGCACATGCATGTTACCTTATAGTACATACTGGCCAACAGATTTCAAAATGAGCACCTGCTGTGCGTTGAGCACCATTTCTATGTGATAAAAATGGTGTTTGTAACAAGCTATGTGCATGTTCTCTTGATCTTGTTTAGATCCTCTGTGCCTTGCTCTGAAGTACGGTGTGTCACTGGACTGGGAAGATAATGAGAAACAATAGGTAGCACTAACAAAGGCAAAACAATGTCCAGGAGAACAGAAAGAGAGGAAGTAACAGACAAGAAGGATAGACAGGACTTCAAGCAGGAGCAAGGAGCAAGATTACAGAGGATGGCAAAAGGTAGAAGGAAAGCAGAAAATCCAGGATGTGAGGTTCACAGGTTTGTGCTTGTCTGATTGTGGAGATCTTCATGGATGGAGACTCCACGATCCCTCTGGGCAGCATGGTCCAGTGGTCAGCAAACCTCAAGGCAAATGACATCCTTCCTGTGCTAGGAATGGGACATCCTAGTTGGGATGACTTCTCAATGTTGGACTTGTTTTGTTATTGACCCAATAGTTCATGTTGGAACCAAGGAATGTCCCCAGCAAGTGAATGTGTGGCAAGTTTGTTTATATAGTGGGAGCAATGCCTGAAGCTGCTCAGGAGCTGTGGGACAGCAATAGGATGGAAACGTCTGACTCCTCAAAGTGTGGTCTGCAGAGATGTCACATGTGGGAAAAGAAAGGATGGACAGGAGGACAACAAACCAGGAAGAGGAAAAATGCAGAAAACTCTCAAAAGAGCAACAAATATTAAGAGGTGTGAGAGTCAACCAAACTCATTAGGAGCAGAGCTACAGAAGACTATAAGAAATGTGAGTCCACGTTGGTTATTGTCTGGAGCTCAAGTAGTATCAAGGTGAACAGAGACATATGTTGGCAGTGCAGTCCACAAAGAGCAAAGCTGCCTCGGTGTGGCTGGAAGCTCAGCAAGCATTAGGCATCCAAAGCATCTTGTTCTTTCTCTGCTTTGGGAGTAGGTGGGAGCCTGAGGGAGCTGTAGGGATCTGGTTCCTTGCTGGCCAGAGGCCAAAATGTCACTGCACTGCACTTCTGTTCCCCATCACCTGATCATCCAGCAGGTCCCTGCTCTGTTCCCAGCACTGACATAAAATATTATCTTTTGGTATCTTTCTTTTTTAACACTAGCAAAGACTTTTTGAGTACTTGTCTTCTGAAGTTTTGATATGAGAGGTTCAAATTATTTCCTAACAATACAAGCCAAGACCTCATTCAAGTTGTGGACATCCTCAGCTCATTACTCTGCACAGTGTATCTGCTGATACACTGGCATGGACAATTTAGCATGGATTTGGAAGGTGAGAAAATCCATGCTCAGATTCTCCTTTCTCTCTCATCTTATCCTGACACTTACAGACCATTCCTCAGAAATTCAGACTGAGGCCACACAACAGCAGAGCCCAGCTGATGCCATCAGTGCTACCAGGATTCTCTTTGCACTCACCTGCAAGCAAACCTCCATGTAAATGATGAGACTGGGACCATGAACAAGAAGGATCTGGGGAACCCCAAGCTCCCTTCCAGAGCCAGCAGAGTTGGATGAACTGCTACCTTAGCATCTCCTTGGAGCTGGGCCAGCACATCAAGGGCGAAGAGGAGTTGAGTCCTGCCTTTAACTCTGGCCTTGGTTTTCCAGGTGGGGTTCCTCCTCCAACGAATGCAGCTGTCATCAGTCCAGATGTTCAAAGAGGGACCAGCCTCCCACAGACCCTATGGGAAAGATGAACCAAAGGACAGTGAGCAACTACATGTCTTAAAATCTTCAGTTCACAAGCCACCATGAGCTGTTTGCCCTGCACACGATAGGAAGCAAAGTATAATCTCAGTTGGGTTACAGGTGAACGAGCAGATGTTGTTGCCCTCAGGCAACTTGAGATACCATCACCTTCTGAACACAGTGTGTTGATGAACCTTCTTAAAAAGATAAAGATGAACCTTCTTTAAAATAGCTAATGACCTTCAGCCTGCTAACTCCATGTGTGCCCAGCTGCTTGTTAGGGGTCAAGAAATGCCTGGTTAAAAGCTCCTGCCCCACCTTCCATGCAGCATGGCCAAGTCCCCTGAGACTTGCCTGGCAGCCCAACCACATATGGAGCTGAATCACAGTACACATTCCTCCGCTGGAGTTCTCTTAGTGTTAGGAGACGACATGGCCTGCCCCAATGGACGTGGGAATAGTTTTCCCAGGAAACGTGTTGACGTATAGGAAGCAAGTTCTCTGCATCAGCCAATGCAGAGTCCTCAAATAGGGATAGGATGCATCTGAACTTGTATTATTATTATTTAATAAACAAGATATTATGCCTTTTTTTTTGAAACCACAATAGGAAAAGGGTAGATGTGGCACCAAGGGATATGGTTAGTGGACATGGTGGGGAGAGGTTGATGGCTGGGCTAGATGGAAAAGATCTTTTCCAAACTTAATGATTTTATGAAAGAATAAATCAAAGGTCTTTTTGTATCCATCATCTCCTTAGACAGGACTTGCACAGTGCTCTCAGCTGCTGAAAAGCCTCACTAACCTAAACTAAGTAAAAATTTAAGAATCAAATGGAGTTGTAAACTGCTAGTTAGAAAAGAACTTAGCTTTCACACTTCTGTTAGCTTTTCATCAACCCTGCAAAATTCCCACTGCCTGCATGGACAGGAATGGGTAATACTGTTTGATAAATGAATAAAATATCAGGTAGGAAGCATTTTGTTTACCTGGAACTTCATTATCTCCTTCCCTGCCCTCCTGAGCTCCTATGTAGGCTGTGTGTTTGGGCTGGTGTGGTTTTCTGTTCTGGTTATTTGCTGTTTGGCTTGTATTAGCAGCTACTACCATGGAGCCCTAGAGGTAGCTCAAAGTTGAAGTTGTTTCCCCTTTTATCTTACATCATTATTTAAAGTGACATTATGGATTTTGTTCTGGGGCTACAAATTCATCTAGATTACATATCCCACTGTAAATTTCTACTGTGAAATACAGAATTGGTAGCTTTTCTGAGAGAGAACAACAACAACAATTTTTAAAAAATAGGCAATTCTAGCAATGGGAGAGGACAAGTTGGTAGAATATTAGGAAAAAATTATACTCCAAAAGAGTGGTGATGCAGTGGCACAGCTGCACAAGGAATGGTGGGATCATAGTTACCATCCCTGAAGATGTCCAAGAGCCATGGAGATGTGGCACTGAGGGATGTGGGCATGGTGGGGTGTGCTGGGGTTGTGCTTGGGGATCATAGAGGTCTCTTCCAACCTGAATGGTTTTATGATTCAGTGATTCTACAAGTATTTTTCCACCTCACCATAACAACCCTCCAAGCCAGAAAAAAACATATTCTCTGTGATTCTGTTTTTGTTTTGCTCTCTTGTTTATTTTCATCTTAACATTAATCACCCCATAAAGTCTGCTTGGTTTTATCAATTAGCTTTTGCGGTGAGAAAATATTTTAGCTCCTAATGCAGCGTAATGATTTTTTTTTGCCTATTTGCTGAGGGGGTTATTAATAAATGTCCCCACTGGGGTTAGAACTCTGGTGCACTGGTGTTTGCTTTAGGGGAAATGAGGGATTGGAGGAAAATCCTAACCAAACGGAGCTGTAATTAGAAGGAAAGCAGCTGCAATTAGAACTATATGTTCGCCTACACCCATGGCACGTGGGGACAGACCTCCCCTTGACTCAGGCAGGGATGGCAGCAGCAGCTCTGCCATGGCAGGAAGGGGAAAGCTGTGGGTTTTCCCTTCATTTCCAGATGTTGCACCATGCATGCAGCATATTTTCCAAGGAAAAGCGTTTCAAGGAAGATTTCTTCTCAGCAGAGAAGCCAACTACAGACTCCTCCGGGCTGGGATTTCACCTTGATGTCTCACTCCTTGCTATTTATTTAGCCTGAACTGCTGCCACCAGCACTGCTGGGCTCTCTGGTCAGCTGCCAGCAGAGAAGGTCCTTCAAACACCACATCCCAGTTCACATCAGACACCCTCACTGCTACCTGCAGAGTCTTCTCCTGTGGCAATAGGTTCTCCAGGGCTGGATGGCAAAGCCTGGCAGACCTCGTCCTCCTTCCTGCTGCCACAACAGGCTTTGTTCACCAAGGAGAAGAGCAGACGCTGTCCCTGCAGCTTTCCTGCCTGTTACAAATCTAAATTCATCGTTGCAGGGAAATGAGGCAGCTAATAGGCTGTCCTAGCAAAATCACATCCAGCCACGAGACACAAGTTTCTGGAAAGATGAATTTTCCAGCCTGAAGCCTGATGGGAATTCAGGCTGAGTTAAAACATTAGTGTTTGACTTTATCAATTAGCCGAACAACATTAAACACTTTCATACAGCAAGGACACATATGGAATAATAATAAAAAAGTGCAACAGATGTGCAATGCTGCTTAATATGGCTTTTAGCTTAATTCATCTCATTGCGGAAAGCTGTAATTCTCATGGTTTCTGAACACCAGCGACTGATGTAACATGTTGTCCTTCCCTCTTTTTTTTGGCTAAAAAAAAAAAACCCCAAACCAAAACAATTACTATTATAGCACTATTAGCTTTAAGGATTTACAGCTTTGCTTCTTTCACAGCAGAGATCAGAAGTAATATAATTTGTTCTGGGAAAACCTGACCGTGTCCTTACAAGCCTCTGCAGGGCACCTCATATTGGTATTCTCTGTAGGTCCCCCATACAGCCCTGTGTAGGAAACAGGTTAGGAGCTGGCTGGTTACAGAGACCCATGTTTGAGTGCAATCTCCAACCCATCACATCCAGAGAAGGCAGACAGAAAGCAGCAGCATGGTGCAAAGGCTTATCATAGGATCATAGAATGGTTGGGTTGGAAGGGACCTTAAAGATCATCCAATTCCAACCCCTGCTGAGGTCTGAGGGGCTTGGGGCCCATTCCAGCCTGGCTGTGGGCACTTCCAGGAATGGGGCATCCATAGCTCCTTGGGCAATCTGCTCCAGTGCCTCACCACCCATTGAGTAAATAAGTTCTTAAATTCCCACCACCTACATGTAATAGAGAAGAGGTTTAGCCCATCATTGAACTGCATCCACAAAAAAGTAGATCTTGCCAAGCCCCCAAAAGATGCAAGCTGTGCGAACACCAGAAAAGTTACCTATATGAGAATGGGTCTTGAGATTCCCTTTGGAAAACAACTGCTGTAGATAGAAAACCTGAAACACCGTGTGGGTGAAGCAGGTATCCGCTGTCAGCTTTGCTGAAGCAAGAAGAGCTGACCCTCAGTAGCTGTGTATGGTTCATACCCTATTGCTCTTCCCAGCAAAAGCTTTCAGGCTTTGCATAGAAGAGGTGAGAACTCTTTGTACAAAACAAATCTTTCTGCCCTGGCAAAAGCAAAAACATTTCCACCAACTCCATGAGGGCTCATGCTCTGTTGGTATCTACTCTGGTTCCTGGCAAGGCATCCACCACAACTAGACATTTGTTCAAAACCAGAACCTCTCCAAATCACCATAGAGCTGCCTATTCTTGAGTCAGCTGATCATTCAGTTTCCTTTATTTCCTTCTTATCATTTATGTGTGTGTGTAAGCATATGTCTCTCCCTGTATCCCTCTAATCACACTCACAGTGTGCACAAGATGTATTACCTTCAACACTCATAGAAGCATCTTATTTATTTGAAAAGTTGTTTTAAAAGAATATGTATTATAGGGTGGAAGTAATAGTCACAGAATCATAGAATTGAGTTGGAAGAGACCCTTTAAGGCCATCAGGACCAACCCCAGTGCAGTGAATAGGGACACCCAAATCTCAGTCCATTACTCAGAACTCCATCCAGCCTGACCTTGGGTGTCTCCAGGGATGAAGCATCCACCTCCTCTCTGGGCAACCTGAGCCAGTGCTGCACTTGTAAAAAAAACCTATACCTCCCCTCTTTTAGTTGGAAACCATTTCTCCTCATCCTGTCACAACAGCCCCTGCTGCAGATACTGAAAGAACAGCATACATCTGTGCATGCACACCAACCAACACCTATATCTTAGCATGTATCTGTATAATAAGTGTACACACATACACAACAAACACGTGATATGTTCATTAGCTAAATGCAGAACTCAGTGCTGTACCCCTTCCTCCCTGTGCTTAAGGGCGTGAAATTAAGAAGCACAGGTGTTTTGAGTCACTTTTATTACATTAACAGCACCAGAAACAGCACAACCTATTGCAGCTGCTTTGACACAGCCGTTAATTTTCACTTGCGGCTGTGGCAATTAGAAAGTGTACTTAATAGAGTGTCATGTTAATTGTTGCAGAGTTAACCAATTTCTCCATTTAATTGTCAATTGATTAACCTATTGAAATGGTAAGTGACTCAGTTTCCTTCCAGAACAAACAGCAGCTACATATTGTAGCTCCATCCAGCTGGAGGGGGTACTCTGTGATTTGCTCAGGCTCAGTGTGCTGGTATTTTTCTACACCTCCCTGAGCTTTTAATTAGATGAGCCAATTTTACATGTATTTGTCTGCTGGAAAGGTTATCTGTACCGGAGCTGACCTGCAGAGACAAGGTTGAGCCTAGCGGTCTTAATAGAAAAGGTTTTCAGCTATGACTGCCGTACTTGATTGCATTGTAATGGTAATTAACTTGAGACTTGGCCTCCCTCAATGTTTTTTTGTAGCTTTAACTATGCAATGAGATGTTTCCTCTGTCATATATATGCACTTATTAAGCTCTCATTGGATTCTAATATGCATGCAAATAGTCAAGAGTTTCTTAAGGCTAATACTACGCTATGTAGATTGTAGTGCCATTAAGTCACTACAAAGATGTAGCCCGCAGCAAACTTATAAGGCTCCTTTTCCTGTGAGTGTAGGCGAGGCTTCATTTCTCATTTTTGTGCTTTGCTTAAACCTAAAGGAGGAAGAATTCCCTCTACGTAGTTCCGTCGCCTTTTATCTGAAGGCTGCTCCACGCGACAGCGCGTTTTCAGGCTTTATTCTTACAGAACCATCCTAAAAACGCGCTTGTGCTCTACGAGGAAGATTGCAACCTTCTCAATTCCAAGTGGGTTTGTAATCCATCCCCACCCCTACTCCTTTTCTCCGTGCGGCCCGTTTGAAAGCCCCCGGTATCTCCTGTGTTTCTGCATGTTCTTTTACAGTACGGCGCTGTCATTTAATTACGAGACAATCCACCACAACTGAGCAAGCATTTTCATCATTGATAATGTTGGTAGCAGGCAACTGAGACAAAATGATTACAAACCTATGTTGCGCTCAATAGTCCTTTAGAGGATTTCTCTCTTAATAGCGCTGCCTCATTCATGTTTGGTTCAGTACATTTGTTCTTTAAAAAAAGGCATAGATTAGAAGAGTTTCAGGGTAGGTTAATAACTCAACTGAAAATGGCTGCTCGCATTGTCAAAGTCTGTTCCTGCAGTTGCCTGGTGCTTTCTTCAGTTCTTCCACACTGCAGCTTTGGCCCAGTTGGTAAACAGCTTAAGTCCAGACATCTTTTCATTCTCTGCGCAGCGGATTGAAATAAAAATGCATATAAGTGGCGACTGACTGGCGCTGGCCTGACAATAGCCTGTAACATTATGCAAGGGTATTTACATAGGAATAAGGCCTTGGTAAAGAAGACAGGGGCAATTAATGACTAGGGCCACACATATAAGGAAAGTTTGTCCAATCCTTTCTTCAATAAAGATCTTTTGTAAAGTGCTATGGAAACTCATGGAGGCCCCCAAACAGATTAGGAGTGGGACTTTTGTGGTGTGTTTTTTTGTTGTGTGTGTTTTTTTGTTGGTTTTTTTTTTTTTTTTAACTTGAAGCTAAAAGGGCCAAATTTTGTAAAGGTAAAATGTAATTCTTCTGCAGTTTAGATTTTTTTTTTTCTATTGTGCCTCTCCCACACCCTTTCTTTTTTCCCTACAGGAACCAGTTGAGTGCAGCTACTTTCACAAGAGGAAGCACGGGGGGGAAAAGAAAGAAAGCAAGTAGTAAACCTCCACCAGGGAGCATGGTGGAGGCACAGGGCTTGTAGGAGACCTGTCAGGAAGCTTGACTCCTTCTGCTCACACAGGTTTGGCATTTAAGCTAATTTGTAAGCATTTAGGGCCTGACTCTGATCTTGCTTTCACCGCTCACTGGAGCTGTCAAAGCACTTCCCAGCAGAAGTAAGGTAGGGACCCTGCCAGCTGGATTTGGCCCATTCTCCACTCTTTTGTCTTGGTGGATTTGGGCTTAAGTAGTTCTGACAAAACAAGGAGCCCCGTGTCCTAGCATGAGTTGTGGTGCTGATAGTGGAGCATCTTCAGGGATGTAGAATCCCTCCAGAGAGGATGCCCTCCTTAAGGCTGACATACAGGGGAGGGTTTACACACTTCTCTTTCCCACCTTTAGGGCTCAGCTCAACTTTCCTTATATGTGTGGCCCTAATCATTAATTGCCCGTCTTCTTTACCAAGGCTTTATTCCTATCTATCCTTACTGTGGATACCAGTGAGTCCATTTCTATCTCCCTAGGGGACACCAGCCCAAATCACCACGAGCCAAAGACAGCACAAAAATCCTAGTCAATGAGGCCTGTTCCAATGGCCAATGAGGCTACTCCAGTGAGTTGCATGGCCCCGCTGAAGACCTCATTTTCCATGGGTGGCCGTGGCACATCTGTTGATGGCAACTTGAACAAGTCCACAGCAGTTAAGCAGTTTCAGGCTCAGACGTTGGTGTTCAAAGGCTTTGTTCTTATTCTGATGACTGATAGAGGACCTCTGTTTGTGTTGATGCTGTAGTCTTTTAAGCACGCTTTCCAGAAAGCTGTAGGTCTCTATTTTGAGAGCAGAGCAGAGATCCTTCTGCTGAACCCATCATAGATATTCAAGAAGACAACACTTTTTGGTGGACGTCAACACATTAGTAAGCATCAATGAGGAAAGCCTCATCGATTTTTTCTATAGTTCTGCCACGTTTGAAGCCATTTGATGATCTACTCATTGAATCTTTTTCCTCTTAAGTGATTTTTATAGCAGAATATAACTCAAGAGAAACATATACTTCCTGGGAAGTATATTCTTCTGGTGATGCCACTTTCTTTATTCAGAATTAAATTAAAAGATCAGCACTTCCATGGAAATTAATTCTTGAAATGCTTTCTGGACACTGAAGAGGGGGAAACAAACATTAACAACACAAATGTGTGGTTCCTGTGAGAGGAGTGTGGATGGAGCAGAGAATGTGATTCTACTTGAGCCCTAGAAAGCTGCAGAAATCAATGCTTCATTCAAGGCTATTGATCAGTACTAAATTAATTAGACTTCAAGGCTTATGGCAGTTGATAAGACAACTTGTTAATTTAGTCAATGATAGTGTTTTCCCTAAAGCAGCAAATACCCTCTTTCTCAGAAAAGACATTTCCAGCACTTGCTACCCAACATTTTTCCCCCTTTTTTTTTTTTTTTTTTTTTTAATAAAAAAAAAATTCACTTTACATTTAAATTAAGATAAGGATTGGATGGGGAGATGCTTCCATCTACCCCCATTTGCCTTCCTTTGCTCTAACGTTGGAGCGGGTTGTTGATAACATCTGATGTAATTTAATAGGACGGCAGCATAACATTTAGCTTCTTCAACCCCGGCCCATTGACGGCGATGTTCATTTGGGAAAGCTGCTGGGGGAGGAGGAGGAGGAGGAGGAGGGAGCAGACCCACTTTCTAACCACGTTTTTAAAATGGCAAACCCAGGGTTCCTGCTTCCCAGGCAAGGAGGATGCTTGTGGCAGCTGACAAAGGCACGGGGAGTGCTGGTGCTGCAAGCCATGAATGAGACGAAGGTATCCCAGAATACCCCGGACATCGGGCCGTACTTCCTGCTGGCTGGGAAGGACAAAAGGACAAAGCTGAAGGAGTGCCGGGGTCCCACCACCAGCTCTTGGAGGCACCAGTCTGCTACCAACAGCACTCCAACCCTCGGAGAATGCTAATAAGCCACTGAAGAGCTCAGCTTTCCTGCCATAATTCTATAGCGCCGTCGAGGACCCCATAGTGTTCACTAAATAAAGACAACTAATTGAGAATTTTTTGCACATTTTGCTCTGTGGACTTGTTGTTCAGGCGGTTCGTTGGGGAGAATGTCCCCCTACTGACAACAGGGGCCGATTGTTTTGGCAGCCGCCGGGTTAGCGCGAGTTCCCGGCTCTGGGGCTGACTTTCCAAGTATGACAAAAATGTTTAATTTTGGATTTTTTTTTTTTTTTAATTATGTGGCTGAGAATTATTTTGGCTTTGTGGAGAACAGGCCGTCTGGTGCTCATGTAAAAAAAAGAATATTGCTGGCATGGATTCTCAGAATTAAACCTTTGGTCTTTCTCCTTCTTTATTTCCCCTCTCTCACTCTTTTTCCCTCTCTCTCTCACTCTGTTTTTGCTGTTTTTTGGGTTTTTTTTTTTGTTTTTTTTTTTAACTGTATTTTCTATGGCGAGGCCTACATTTTTTTGTCTGCAGGTGACACTTTGATTGAAACTAAAATTAATAAATCAGCTGAAAAGCTCACACCTACAGCTCACAGCAGGGCCTTGAAAACACGGTTATAAAGGGAGCTTTATGCCCTTGTGTAAAGAAGGAATAAATTACAGAAGCACTTGTTGCCCTTGGACTCGATTTTGCTTTGCAGCCTGGTATCTTATTTTTGGAGCTTATTGTTAATCAACAGGTTCCTTGTAGGTTTAGCAGGTGACTTTGCTATTAATCTCCTATTTGACCACTATAGCATATTAATGAGGTAGGATTCTGGATGTGGCTATGTCTCCAGCACGAGGAATTAGTTTAAAAGGTGCACTCTTTACTCAATTGCCCACAGTTAACGATGCTGCGGCCCAAATGCAAAGTAGCATTTTCTGCAGCTTGTGTAGCATTAAGAGTGTTTTACTAACATTATGTTCCTCACTGTGCTTTTCTTCTGTTGTATACTTATTTCTTCTCCATGGAGGGCTATTATCAGGCTTACCGGTCCTTCCTTTTTGCTGTGTTTTTGGGGGCTTTCTTCATTTCGCATTCCCCTAACAAAATAATGAAATTACATATAAATGACAAAATGATATCCTTTCCTATTAATGCGCACCTTGGTTTTAATTAAACAATTTTGGTGGGCTTGGAAGGACCGTTGGATTTAAATGAAACGCTCGGCTCAACATTTCTCTTCAAAACTAGCTTAATAAATATCATTATAAAGTGCCGGAATTCAATCAGCCCCGTTTCACCTTGTGTTTTGGGTCTGATTTAAGCTTGAAGTGAGGATACCTATAGGGGTAGTTTAAGAACATAAAGAAAAGCTGAGGATTTAAGTCTTAAATTTGTAATTACAAGGATCTGCCGAAATACATAATATTATGAGACGGGCTACAAAACACCCCGGTGGAAACAACAGCTTTGTTGTAATACAGTAATTTCCACATTCCAAGGAACGCGCTCTGCCACAGACGGTTATTATCGGTGTTCCCTTTCATAACTTTCAGACATGTGGTCTACCTCCCAAACAGATCCATTTTCTGATTTAAATCAGAACTGCCAGGCTTATGCACGCAGATTCTCGGCATTTTCTTAACAAGGACTCTTACACTCAACAGCATATTTGTGTCAGGTTAGATGTCAAGCCTGGAGTTTTAGCCTGAACCGTAAAATATCTGTCTTCTATGGATTAAGGTCAAAGTTATCCAGTTACTTTAGCTCGGTATTTTGGTATTCCTTTTCTTTCTTCTTTTTTAATTGGGTTATATATATTATAAAAAAGGACAGGGGGAATAAGATCTGACAGTGAGTGTATTTAGGAGCAAGTAGCACAAGTATTGCTGATACCTTTACCTTTGCCTCTCACAACAACACCCGCAGATGTACTGCTCACATTCAATGTAACAATAAAAAGTGTATCTATATTTTCAGAAAGTAATGCCAATTGATGGCATTGCAGGGCACTCTGACAAGAGCTGGCTTCTCCATCGATCCAAAGTGCTGTGCTGAATTGAAGCATCCCCATTCGGCAGCCAGACAAGCTTGGTGGCTTTGGGAAGAACCTTAGTGGGGACAAATTATGGGGAAAACACAGAGTTCATTGGCAGACCTCGTAGAACCTTGGCTCGGAGTGGGTGGGATGAAGGGTCAAGGTAGCACTCAGAGCCCACTGTCCCCCACTGTGCCCCAGGCAGAGCAAACAGGCTCAAGTGGGACACACACCACCCAACTCCTTCATTCATTAAAGCTAACGTGACATTTCCCTATCACAGGCCGACAATTCAACGAACTTCACTTGGAAGAGGGGGGAAAAAAAAGAGAGAACAGAGTTTTTCAGCTCTGGGAATTCATGCAGTTATAACCGCTGACTTTATTTTTCTTCCCTTTTTTTTTTTTTTTTTTTTTTTTAACAGTTTTGTTGCACTTCTTTCAGATATTCTGCGTTGCAGCCCAGGTTGTGAGGGCTCAAGGAATAGTGCATTTTTACTGCTCAGGCACAGACCCTATACATCAGGATTTGTCATTAAAACACTGGCGAGTCCTTCACTGAAGTGGTGCGAGCAGGGGCTGCTATAATGCCTATTTCTAAGCAGAAGCAGTTAATACAACATAGTTTGGGAGCCCTTCCACTCCCCAGCCCCCGTCTCCCCCAACTACTTACAGCACAAGGAGGTTTGAGCTTATTTTGTCTTTTCACAACTTAGCAAGATCAGACACATTTCTGCAATGCATATGCAGATTTTACCTCTTGTTACTTTCTCTAATGAGCTTTCACTTAATCAGTTTGACAGTAGCCTTTCTTCCTTTTTGCTTCGTATCCTCTAGGAAAGTATTCAGGAAAAAGTGTTAACAGTTTCAAGGGGTATTAGCAAAATGGAATGGCGGCACAGCCAAATTTAGGAAGAGAGCAGGAGTGTTTTACAGAATTAAAAAAAAAAAAAAAAAAGAAGTTAAAATCTGGAATGTGGATTTAACAAGAATGTATGTCTAGGAAATGAACAGGACTGCAGGCATCACTTTTATTTCCTTGCAAAGCATTTTAAAAGATGGTAATCGTTTGTAGAGAAATCCTGATCTTATGTAATTATGTGGACTAAAGAAAAAAGCACTTTCCCTGATGATACGTAAACCTTGTGAAAATAAAAGTGTCTTCTGCAGTGAGCTGAGTGGTGCTCTAGCTATAGCCAGATGTCAGGACAGGGATGCAGGATGTCCCATTGACCTGCAGAGCCATGGCAAGGGGTGTACAGAGCCCCATCAATCCTACACACCTGGGTTATCAAAGCCCTTGGGAATTCGGGTATTTGTTCCCGTGTGGGCTGAGCTGGAGGGGAACCTGACCTTCTCCAAAAAGTGTTGAGGTTGGAGCAAAACCATGCTGGGGAATTGCCACCAACATGGAGATATTGCATCTGGGTGAGCAAGTACTTATGTATTCAGTGTCACCACTAAGCTGTGTCAAGGCCAGGGGCATCTCAGGCATTAAATTCATAATAGCAGAGTGACCAAGGATTGCTGACACATCATTACGCATCCTCTCTAACAAGGAACATGAACTTTTAGCCAAGGCTTTTGGGAGAGTCACAGGATCTGACCACCTGAAGGGAGGGGGACTGCACCAAAGGAAAAGTTTTTCCTTTGTTTTCGTGGGAGATTCATGATTCAGTGGAGGGTACAGCCTTCACCCCTGTGTTCTCGTCCACTAACACCAGTGCTTCTCAGCTAAAAAAACCTCACCGCAAATTACTACTGAGGTGGAGAAAGAAATAGACAGTGGTATTGCTTGTGGAAATTCTCCTTACATTCAGCCTGACAATACCAAAAGTGAAGTATTGGTAATGCACTGGGACAGGCTGATGCTGTCACCATCCCTGGAGGTGTTCAAGAAAAGGGTAGATGTGGCACTGAGTGACATGCTCTAGAGTGGTCACAGGCATGGGCTGATGGTTGGACTGGATGGCCTTGTTGGTCTTTCCAACTTTAATGACTCTATGATTCTATGAGAAGGAAGCTTGTGTTGGATGTGGTTATCAATGTGCAATGTATGATTTGCCCCACAGCTGGACCAAGCTGCTATCACCCTTTAGAGAGAAAATTGGCTAGAAGACATGACTAATCATCTCTTGACACAGTCTAGTTTTCAACTTATTGCCTGCAAATTGATTGTACCCCCAATAAATGCTCCAAGTGCCTGCTGCGGGAAGCAGGGTGCTAATGGCACTCTCCACATTGTGGCATCGTTTTGCCCAGTTATAAACGTGGTGTTCAGGCTGCACGTCCTCATCAGGAGAAGCAAAACAGCCCTTGGAGCTCGACCTTGCAAGCCCACAGAGCCCTTGGAGACACATGGAGCCCAGAGAGGCTTTAGCTGGGCTTTGCTTTCCTGACACTGTTTCCATCCCAAAGAGGAGACCTCACCGCTGTGGGGTCAGTGTATGGACTCCAACTTGACTTTTCCAAAATTGCCCCTTTCATATATTTTTTTAACATCTTATTTTTAAGCTGGGGTCCAAAACCTTTAAATCAGAGGCAATTTTGTTTTCCTAGCTGTCAGCAATATTTTGGCTATTTTAAGAATGTAGGACAGGGTTAAGGATTAGTACCAGCATTTCTTTTCTGTGTATCAGAGCTGCTTAGCAGTAATTAATTAGGACATTGGGTTTTGTACTCTTGGTTCAGGTCATTTGCCTATGAGCAGCTCAAGCCTTTTACAAAGGCACGCTGCATATGTTTCTGGGTACTTTTTTGAGAGAAGATTTAAATTGGCCAGATGAATAATACTTTGCTACAAGTGTTTTGCCCTAGGCAAAAAAGGTTTTCTTCATATTATCATTGCCCGGAGCTGGAATCCTCAAGCTTGATGTGACTGGTGTTATACTGTCACATGGCAATGATGTAAGAACAGGAGCTCTCTGTGTCAGACAAATCTGGATTTAGGGGAATTATAGCAGATGTTGCAAAATGGCAACAGTTTAGTAAGTTCCTTTCATCCCGCAGTTGGGAGGCAGGTCCACAAAGTACCCCCAGACAGAGAAGAATGTTATCTTTGATCCCTTTCACTCCGGGGCAAGAAGGCTCCACCCGCCAAGGGATGCTGGAAATAAATGAAAATAAATTTACAGTAGCTGTTTGTTTTGCAGTATGGAAATCGTCCATTACTTATTCATGCTGTTTGCCCAGACGTGTATAAAAGATTTTATTGGGGGTAGCGTGTATTGTGTGCTATAAACAGATTAGGGCATTCAATATTAAGATTAATGGCATGGAAAAACACTTGGAAATTTGTGAACGGTGAGATTACCAGCCTTGCAGCTCCTTTCCACCAGATGTACATGCACAGTGGCACAGTCCTAGCTTCATGCCAAGAAAACAAGAAAGGAAGGAATATTATATATGTATATATATATAGATAAAAGATATATGTTCTGTTATCTGACATTTAAGATTTGTGGTGCAGACTAATGGAAGAACCCCATTCATCTTCTCTGGTTATGACAAGCAGGCATTGCCTGTAATGAATAAAGCGTGCCAGTGGAGGACTATTCATAATTCTTTTCATATGTTTAAATCTGATTGGAATTCCGACAGAATTCGCAGGATTTTTCTTAAATTGGGCAGCTCATTGAAAAAAAGAAAACAAAAAGCATTTGGTGACAGGTACAAAACCACCCCAGCTTCTGATTAGGTTTTTAAATAAACAAAATCCTTCCTACCTCCTGACAGCAGCATGGGCTCAGCCATGTAGGGCACTGGCTCTGCTCACACTGCTCTGATGGAGCACAGCCCCTGCCCGATAGATTCATGGCTGCAACCATGGATTTTGTGATTAGGATTCCAGGTGGGCTCGGATCAGGAAGGGATTTGAGATATTAGATATTAGACTCACATCAGTGCACTTCAGGTCTTCAACTTAAAAATCTGCCCATGCTTTCATTCTTTCATGAGTTCTTGTCCAGCCCTGCCAATGGAGCAGCCCACGTTACCCATGCAAGGAACAATTGGAGAACACAGCACCAGTCTCCTGCTGAACCATTTCCATCAGCCCCACAGTTAAAACATGTGAGATGTGGATAGGACCACACTGACAAACAGCCATAGTGTTCATTGACCACAATGGTCAATGGCCTTTTGACCATCTTAGGGAAAGCATCCCCAAGCAATTCTGCTCATAGGAAAACAAAAAGTTCTTTCTGCATTTCCAGTGCTTTTTTTGGATGCCCTAAATCAGAGGAGACCTTGCAACAGCCACACCTGGGTGATCCCAGCACCCTCTGCTCATTGACCTGCACACAGGGGTGTTTCCTTCCCTGGATCCCCAAAATGAGGTGGTTTTTGCAAGGCAAGATCCTAACCTTGTTAGGACCCAGAGGATCCTAAGAGGATCCAGAGGAAACTATTTTGCCCTTGTCTGCCCTTTGGGGAGCACTAAATCTCATTCCTACAGCTCTTGGTCCATGCAAGCAGTGAGCCTTGCAGGAGACTCTTGAGATGACCATGCAACAAGATCTTGGCCCTCCTGTCTTCTACATCCCCCAAACCTACCTTTTGTAGAACCAAAACCCTACAAGAGAAAGGTTGTAGTGAGCACTTTGCCAAGCACGACAGAGCCCGGCTTCACTGATTACTTTAATTGTTGCCACCCTGCAAACATCATTTACAGCAGCTCAGTGCCACAATCACAACACAGCCAAAAATCACTGCAGCATGTCACAGTCATAGCACAACACTGGTCACACTGCTTATGGCCCTGGTCACATGTGGGCAGGGATGTATAAGGAAAACATGGGATCAGCAGACGTTCCCATTCAGGATGCTTAATCTTGTCTACACTCAAAATGGTACTGGCTAAAATTGGTTTTCAATTGATTTAAGTTCACTGGCACAAAGCCCTGTGTAGACATTCTTAAATGGGTTTAAAAATGGCTTATCAATTTAGCTTAAGACACTTAGTAGCTAAACTAAGCTAAATCGGCATAAGCCAGGTTTAAATTGATTTATGATGTCCACAAAGAGTTTTGCACTGGTTTAACTAAATTGCTTTAAAAACACACCGCCACTTTAGCCATCAAAAGTGAGTGCCTACGAGTGTAAGGATTTAGGGTAAATGTCTTTAAAAGTGAGGAGCTTATGCCCTTTTCCCCTAAACAGACTTAGTCTTTTCGAAATCAGAAACTGTCCTTTGTCAACGCTACTCCCAAGTGCCAAAAAAGGGAAAGGGTCAGATCCTCCATGGAGTAAATTAGGGAGATATCCCATTTTGCATCAGCTGGAGGAAAGCCAAGCCCTGCCTTGAAATTTTAAAGGGACAACTAAATTGTCTGAAATCTAGGTTCAAACTGAGGCTTGCACACTTTTTTTTTCTGCCAGAATTTTCTTTGCCTCCTCAGGTATAGATAGCAGCTATCCGTGATGCAACACATTCACCCGTATTCACGTATATTCACATAATCACATCACCATTCGCAGCATCCCAAAGCCTGCAGCAACTCCCCCGTTTATGCTGACGTCTATGGACAGAGTTTGGAAGATATTTCAGTGCTGGTAGCCACATCTGTTGTTTTCTTGCTTAATGATTTGTAGTTAGCCAAAATAATAGAAAGCAGGCAGACCTTTTTAATGTTGGCTTGCTTGAAGGGAGCCTATCTGAGTCAAAATGTTTATTCTGCAGTGCTCCTGCTAGCTCTGGAAATTCATGTATCTATATGTATTTGCGTGTTTTGCTTGGCTAGACACAAATTATGCTCTCAACTGGAAATATCACAAGTGTAAATAATTTGGAGATGTAAGTGCCTGAGTGAAACTCGTGTAAAAGCTATTTGTTTTATGGATTTTGATCTCCAAAGTTTAAAATATGAGCAAACTTTTCATTAAGGCTTTTGCCATTTGTTTGAGCACTCCTGTAGTAATTGGAAATGCAACAATTGTTTAAAAGTGGCATTGTCCCTGAAAAGATTTAGTGAGGGATGAAGAAATTTCTTGAACCTAAAGACATAATCTGGTGATCCAATTCTCCCCACTGTGTCCATTCCCGTGAAACTCCATTTACTTTCTCCTCTCCGCCACTAGCTCCCCGCATCCCACCTAGCCAATCCTCTAGGTTTCCCACATTGTTTCCCCTTTTGTCTTTTCAGTCCAAACAGAAGAACAACAGACAAGGTTTCGAAGGGCAGGGAGCATCAGGGGCTGGAAGAGAATGGCTAAGATGAGGGTCAGAGTCCTAGCCCTACTGCCAACAGTTACCAGGGTTTGTGCTGCCTGGCTGGGCAGTGTTCAAAGACTTTGCTGGGCTTTGTTCCACTGTGTAGGGATTAGGCCTGGCGGTCTGAGAATTTGCCTTCTAATTAAAAAGGATAAAAGATAGAAGTAGCATTAGACTAAAACATAGCAGTGATACTTCACAGGCTTTTTTTTTTTTTTTTTCCCTTGCTTTTTTTTTTCTTTAGTCACAAGACAACGGCACGAAGTCGTCAGGTTGTTTTATTACTTTTGTTTTATTTGCGTATTTAAAAAAAAAAAAAAATCTTAATAAAGAGAACGGAGGGGAGGAGGAAAAGTTTTGAAACTCTTCCCAGCTGTTCCATATGGTGGGTGAAGGCTGAATTTCACGCACGACGTCTGCGTGCCCTGTGGTGATGCTGCTATTGCATCTATCAGCAAGGATTACCCCATCTCCCGATAACGTTCTTTAATGCCAAACCAAAAGATGAGGGAATTCCCCACGTCATTCTCCCCCTGGCCAAAGAGGTCTACAGGAAACCTGAATTTCTTCTTGCAGAGCCTCTGCTTTTATTCCTTGCTTTTGGTCCTTGTTGGGCACACTCAAAAGCACAGACAAGCCCTCCCCTTATATTAAACAGGAGGTACTATTTTACCAGCGCGGTGTGAAAAATATCAGGCTTATAGCACCTATTTAATTACTCTTAAAACTCATGCGTTTTGGGAAGGAACTTGAGGCCAAATCCCTACGAGCTGCTCCTCATGTGTGTAATCCCGTCTCCCGCAAAAGCCCTATTGATGGCAGCCGCCAGCATCCAGCCCAACGCAGGACGCCGAGGACGGGCGTCCATCCAGCACGACAAGGGCTGCTGGAAGAGATCCCCGCCGGGTACGGCTCCATCTGCCTCCAACACTGCCTGGGCTCCATGGACGGACACCACCAGCACCTCGCCGAGGTGAGTGGTTGCGTAAGGGCCGCTGATGGGATTATAGAAATTGCTTTTCAGAAAGGGGGCGGGGGGGGGGGGGGGGGGGGGTAGAAATAAAGAGAAGAGGCGGTAGGAGTTTCGTGGAAGACTTCAGAAGCTTTCAAAGCCGCAGAGCTCGGATTGCACGCGAGGATAAAGGAATGCCCCTTTGTTCCCACACATCTCCTGTTACGTCACGAGGAGCTCAGTTTCTTCTGAATTCGGGAGGAATTTGCATGGAGTAAATAATTTGGAAGAGACAACAGAACGGGTGAATATGATTCACAGCAGAGAGTCGCTGCAGTCCGTAATGCAGGGTACTCACGGGAAAGCATCTCTAATGGCAAAGCATTTCCTCATTGCATTTTTGAGCAAGTTTTCCAGCAAAGATCATATTTATCCCAAGCAATAGTGAGAGAAGCCCTATAGGCATTGCTTGGGCAAATGTGTTGTTGTCTTCAACAGAAATAAGCACTGTCAGACTGCTGTGTGTTAGCTCGAAAGCAATACTAATGTGGCAAATTATGCCATTGATTTTAGGCAGGGTTCTTCATTGATTTTTGCTTAAAAATCTGGTAGTATGCTACAGCCCGGCATGGGTAACTTCTTAATGCTAGAGCATTTGTAAAAGGTTACAAATGGGCAGTTCTGCTCCATTTTAGGGACGTGGGCATTTAATAAAATCTGCATCCTGTCTCAGCGTCTCAATGAGATCAGCCCTTCTTTGGGTGCTTTTGGAAGCCAATAGGCTCAATGTCCCCCCCAGGATGCTGCAGCCACTGCTTCTCCCCAGTGCTTTACATGGCTGTAGAAAGGTTAGAATGAAAGCAGAGGTCTGTTCCCACCTCACATCCCAGTATTGGGGTGATAAATGGGAGGGTGTTCCCAGCTCTCACCATTTTTGGGGTAGGTTTTTGGTCTGGTTTCACTGCGAGGAACACGGACAAAAACCCCTTGGATGCTTTAGGCTGTGCACGTTCCTCTAAAACGTACTCAGGAAAGGATTTTAAAATTCATCTTCCGTAGGGCAGGGGTAAAGATGCAGGGCAAAAAGAGGAATCTTGCATTATTTAAACGAGAAATTGAAGGCAAACAAACAAACAAACAAAATTATATTTCCAAAGTGATCTAAAGCACTTAGTGTCTGCCTGAAGCCCCAAAGGAGGTGTGTGCAGGAGGGCTGCTCCCTATTGCTCACCACTGATTCACTGAAGGAAAGAGCTGTTTTTGGGAATAGGGGGGTGTTATATTTAAAAGAACGTTCCCAATATTTGCATTATGGTGAAGGAAAATATTTTTCAAGGCCAAACGAATATTCATTTATATTTATTTGCTTAATCTAATGATCTATTGTGATTCTCCCTTTCATCTATTCTTCCCTTGATGAGTGTGTGGCACTCCCATTAAGATTAATAGCGGTTTCACATGCACAGTCAGGGGAGATTAGACCCCTGCCCCGGCCTCCTGCCAGCCCCATGTATGTCTTTGGATTCAAGCTCCGAACCCTCACTGATGTCAGTGAAAGCACCATGTGTACAAAAAGGCCCCATCCTGCCCGGGGCTGAGCATCCCTGGCCAGCTGAGGCTGTGCTCAGCCTCTCCCCAAACCCATTTGTTATGCCCTAAAGAAGGTGATTTTAGGGCAGACTGCTCCAGCACAGCATATGGGGACAGTGAGGGGTGTGCTGGAACCGTTCTCTAGCAAAATAAGACACATAACCATTGCCTCAGCATCCTTCTACAACAACTCTGTGCATAGAAATTAATTTTTGGGACCAGCTCTCCTCTTTCTGGCCGCGAGACGTGGCATACATCTGTCATCACATCAAGAGATAGAGGGGAGCCACCTGGTTTTAAAAAATAGATATCATAAATGGTGCTCCTCTGCAGCACAGGGCCTGCTCCCAAGCCCTGGCATGGGAAACCTGTTCTTCTGTTGCAATCTGATGAATTTCCAACATCTTTTCATTTGCAGGAGTTTACCAGCATACCCTGTTACATCCTGACGCCGTCAGACTAACTCTGCCAGCTGCTGCAGAGCTCCGACCACGGAAGATTTGCTCCCATTTCCCTGGTGCACAATAATTCTGGGAAGGAGAAATGGAAGATTTGCCCATTGCCAGCAAAGCGGGATGTGGCTTTGTGAAAATCACTGGTTTGGCCTCATGCCTCAGTTTCCCCAGTGTGTGTGGTGAGGCTTTTGCCTTCCCAGCAGTGCCGTTATAAGCGAAACAAGTATAATAATAACATTTACCACTAATATCTTTTAATAATTTTTAATAATTTCGCAGTCCTTAATGGAAGCATCTCTATGGTGATTCCGCAGGATTAGGGCATTCCTTTTGCCCCAAGCAGCCCCCAAGGACGGAACAGCGCCAAGATCCAGCCGAAATAACATGACCAAAGTCAGAGTACAGAGCACATAAGAGCCAGAAAGTGAGCAGAAGTCAGAGGCTAGCATGGAAACTGCTACACCATCTGTCCTCTCTGCTTGCTGGAAAGACTCTTTGCAATTAGGGCATAACTGAGTATACGACATTGTTTTCCTGCACTGTATTCAAGCTCTGTTCTCACTCGTTATAATGAGCTCATTATTGATTTGTGGAGCTTCCCCTTTGAGCTTCTGTGTCTTTCAAAACACGTAACCAACGTTCAGGCAATAAAATGGATATTCGTGTCATGCTGTATATATGTCACAGTGCCTGTCATATGTTGTGACACACGGGATAGCCATCTTCTGCCAATATTTACAGGTATGTTTCTAAGCAAACATTTCAATAGCTCCTGTTTAAATTTGACTATGGCTGTTTATAGTATCAGGCATTAAATCTGTTCGATTGATCCGATAGATGTGAGTAAATGATGAATATATGCATTTATCCAGTGCCATCTTGAACATTTGTATGGTGGTTTTGCTAATTTTGGATTTTCCAGGAAGTAATAATAATAATAACAAAATGAACTTAATTGCTGTAATTTATAGTCACAGCTCATGAGATGTTTTAATAAGAGGAAATAATCCGTAGAATTTCAGCTCTTTCACTTAGAATACATACTTTAATCTCTCCGAGATCATTGTCCTTATTCTAAGTATGAGTTCCTAAAAAGCCTGTGTTGTGATTTGCTTTTATTTTCATTTTTTGGCTTAAGCAATAGGCTTGAAAGTGGCAGCTCTGAAAACAGATTTCTTTATCCAGAAGCCAGTTTGGAGAGCATCCACACAGGCTGCTATTCTAAGGCACCATTCTGAAGACTGCCATCTCTACGATGGCATATGAGATGTAATTTAGTCTCTGTGTTAATTTAGCCCAGGGTCTCTCCTGAACAGAGAAGACTGGCTGTGCCAGATTGTGTTAAACTAGGGATGGTGCTTTTGTGATATGGACAACTGTCTACCAGGGATTGAGCTGAGACCACCAAACTACTTTCATTTAGATTCTCAATTTAGTCTTGAACCAAGGTCAGAAGGTAAATAGCCAGGGCTTTATCTTCCCAGCCAAGCTCCTGGTAGAGGGTCTCTTTGAAGTGGAGTGTGATCACTGGCTGTTTCAGAACTAATGTCCAAGACAGTGATGTATAATACATTTGCTTCCATTTTACATCTGCTGGTATGATCGCAGGTTAATTTAAGAACGATTTCCCAAGAAAGGAGTGTTTCTGCCCAGTTGTAATCTTTTAAAAAATCTGAAATTAACTCAAGATGCCCTTTTGACACTCCCCAATGTATACGTGTTTGGGGTTTTTTTTCTACTGCTTTGACTGCCAGTTGCTTTGGGTCTGATGCTGCTCTTGCTGAAGTCAATGGCACCATTCGTATTTGCTTCAATGAGCAAGGCTCTTTGAAGATGCTCTCTATGTTGGCCGTGTTTGTGGCTGCACATCCACCAGGTGGTCAGAGGGAAGGAGATTTCTGTTTGCTGGAGGCACATTTTCTGCAGTGACACAGTGATAGCAGTGTGTGATGGACCCACTGCTCATGCAGACTCCACGCTCATCCCTTGAGCCAGCCAAGATGCAAACCTTGTGAACAGGGCTGCATTTATGGGAAGCTAGTGATGGTAATTTAAGAAGTCTGTGACCTTCCTGTATTTGCCCATTCATATTTGTATTTCTTTAAGAGCCTGGATTCAAACCACGGAATGTCCCTTCAAGGTTTATCCCAGATCAGCTCCCTAATCCAGTTCACATAATTGCCCCCCCAGCCAGTTGTGGTAACATAGGTACACACACACATGGGACACTGTGAAGAGCTCGATGGAAGGAGAGAATGGCCACCAAATACCCTGCTGCTTCCAACTGTGCTGCAAAACTTGCACAGACTGATTTCCCTTCCTGTTGTGTGCCATGAGGATACACTTCATGTAGCTCCTCATCACAGCAATGCAGTCATCCTCCTGCTTGATAGCCTCTTGCACCAGATGTTGCTGCATCTGTTGTGGGAGGCCCTTGAGCAGGAGCAGATCACATCTGAAGCTGGGGGAGCAGGAAGGTTTCACGCTATTCGTTGGCACCAAAAAGACTGTAGGGTTATCTCCCACACTGACAGAAAGCATCTTGGAGATGTCTACCCTGTTGTTGGTGCCATAGCAAGGGGAACAGCACATGTTCAGCCAAACCATGGCTCCAGCAACATGGAAAAGGGAGCAAAGGAAAGGAGAATGGGAGGTGCCTTCAGAAAGGGGCATCAGCCAGAAGTAGGGAACACACCAGATGGCTGAAAATCACATTTTTCCTGCAAAGGAACAGGTAGCTGCTCAGTGCCTCTGTCTCAGAGCAAGTTGCTGCCAACCCATTGCCAGCACTGGTAGCACATTCAGTGCTGTGTGTCCCTGCAGCTTGTACTTCAGGCTGGTTCTCTGCATCAGCATCCCCAGGTACAGGCATAAGGTCTGCCTCAAAGGAAATGGGAATGAAATGGGAATCGCTATGATTTTCCCTTTAGTATTACTGTTCTGCCAGGAAGAGCTGCTGCAAAAGTGGATATCTATCAAAATATTCCCTTTCATTGAAGTTTTGAACATTGAACATCTGAAAGGTGTTTTGTTACATGCCACAATTTGTTGATTAAAATAGAGCCAGGTTTTGTCTCACTGGGTCAGAAGTTTTATGAGTAGCCAAGAAGTGGACTAGAAAGGAAACAAAGCCCTACGGACTCCAGCTCAGGTGCCTACACATAGATGTATGCCATGAAGCACCCTCCCTCCCCAGATTGCACCCAAATACCTACAGCCAACTCCACGTGGTATGGCATTTTGCAGTTCTTCAGAACAACAGGCTGAACTGTTACTTTTGTTTAGTAATTCTGGGTGAACACAGTGTAAAAGATGAAGAAAACTGGTTTATGTTCAGGTGCATAAAAAAATAAATAAATAGACAATAAAACCACAGAAAAGCAGGGCTGATGAGGACCAGGAAGCCATCTTGCCCATTTCTCTGCCCCAGGGCAGGGTCACATTTTTCAGACTGAGGTTTGTCTAAAAAGATGTTAAAAGCCTTCTCGACCCCTCCAGGCAGTCTGTCCGAGCACTGAACTGTCCCTAAGCATGGAAAGTACTTCTTAAGGTCTAAGCTCCACCTCAGGGCTGCACCTGATGCCCTTTCCTCCTTGCCCTAACCTCTTGGACAAAGAGGACAGAGGACCGACTCACCACCTTCACACAACACCTCTGGACATGTTTGACAACTGCTGTCATCTCATCTCTCCCTTTGTGACTCTCTGCTCCAAGCTAAACTTGCCAAGACTTTTCCCACTCTCATCCTCTGCTGCTGAGTAGCTGTTGTCCCCCTCCCATAACCACACTCTCATCCATCCCCATCCATGAAGACAACCACCAAGCAGAACAAGAGCACGTCCCTGATGGTCTCCATGATGGACAACCTTCCTTTTTGATGGTGGTTATTGATCATCTGCTTCTGGTGAGGTTATCTGTCCACAAGTTGGACTCCATATTCTTATGGGTCCCATCCAACTCAGGATATCCTATAATTCTATGATTCTACATCATATCCAAAATTACAGAATTATTCTTTAAAGATTATTCCACTTTTTAAAATTTCTGCTTGTCAGATCTGCTGTGCTGTCAGGGTTGTGCAAGAACTCTGTTGCATATTATTTATATCATAGTATCATTGTTTCCACCCTGTCACATTTAGGAAAAGACATCTCTGCTAAAAAAGAAATGCATGATCCCAATCATAGGAAAACTGAGTGTAGAAGAAAAATTCAGAAGAAGGTCTGGCCCAAGATTTTAGAAGGCCTGCATCTCATTTTCATTAGTGCTAGGATCTGCCAGTGTGGTCTTAGAAAAATAAGATTCTTCTGGGGAAGATTTGTGTTCATAAACTCATAAAATCATAGAATTGTTTGTGCTGGAAGGGACGCCTGGTCCAACTCCATTGCAGCTGACAGGGGCATTTACAGCTGCATCAAGTGGCTCAGAGCCTGGTTTTAGATCACCAGGATGGATGTGCATGACATTGCTTGGCTACTGGGAGAAGTTCTGCCTGCCATAGGTGCTCTGAAAGTCTCTGCTTTTGTTCGGTAACTACACAGGTGGTTGAAGATAGATGCCTAAAATAGGCAGTGTGCATAGAGCCTGAAGATTCCCCATCTGTAAAAAAAAAAAAAAAAAGGAAGAAATTCCTACCTAACAGCTGGCTGTGAGGGGGGAATTAATAAGCTGAAGAAGACAAGGCACTCCCATACACAACTGGGCGCCGTGAGGGGCTGTGCTGGGTCACTGCTCTGCAGCTGAGGGCAGCCACCCCCCAGACCCCCCAGTGCACGGGGAGCACGTGTTTGAGCAGGTCCCTGACCACCCAGACACCCCTCCTCTCGAGGTGTCAAGGCTGTCACTTCTTGTAGCTGTCACCAGCAGAAAGACGAATGTTGAAGTCGTGGCATGTCTACACCGTAGTGCGGAGCCACCCAGGCAGGTTTCGTGCTTGCTAACTGCAGTGCTGGAAGGGGAAGGCTATGAAATGCAGCTCATTAACAAGGCTAAACTTTCTTCACAGTCCAACTGATACGCCTGCATAGATTTGGCATAAATGGCTTTTGCACCACCCATCATCAGAAACTCTGTGGCTAGGCAGTGTTGGAGATGAAAGGGAGAAGCAGGCCCAGGCTAGAAGGTGGATGGTGGGATCCAGTACCTAAAAACTAAATTTAGATTTACTGAGTCTTCTGATTGCCTGAATTTTCTCCTGGATGGCTCTGGTCTTTTAGAAGCACCAGGCCAATAAACACCCCCAGACTCTGTATCTGGGAGAGAATGGCCCATTGAGATAAAGAGGAAACTGGGAAGTAATTAGCGACCAGAACAAATGACCAAGCACTGCAGTGGAGTCTCCAGCTTGAGAGTGGATGTTTTTCCAAGTGATATTATCCAATCCAAACAGACTTTAATCTACAAACATCCCCCAGACTGCATGAAACAGCAAGGCAGATTAGACCAGCACAGTTGTCCCTTTGGCTTTTCGATCTGTGACTCTAGTTAGATCCCACAGTTTCTTTCTTCACAATGAGTAGCACTAAATTAGCACAGAGATACAAATTTCCTTCTGCGAGAACCATAAAAAAAGTACAGATCTTCCAAAAATGCATGTATCTGTGCCTAGCCTTTCAAAATGCAGCTCTCTGATGGCTTACACATCCCAGATCAGGCATTTTGGCTGTCTACAGCAAAAGATATGTGAAATGAGATCCAAAATAGCCATACTGCTCCATGGGGAGTTGTCAGGAGGGAATATCTGGCAGCAAGGAGAGGCTCGAGACCCTCCTCTGGGATCCAGGAGGCATCAACTCAGAAGCCATATCTCCCATCTGGACTCAGAGAACCGCATGCCCATTTTCTAGCCAAGAGAAAGTGGATGTGGGTTCACAATTTTGGGTTCAAAAGATGGCAGCGTAGTGCTTGTATAAATGAGACTACTTGGAGTCTATGAAGCACGAAGACCCAGCTTTATTTTTCCTCCTCAGCCTGAACATCTCCTGCTTCCTCAGAATATCATAGTCACGGTCTGCAGACTAGTTGTGCTGGGGGCACTCACCATCCATCCATGGAAACTACTTTCAGGTAGGACAGAAAGCAATCGTCTCTGATCACAGCCAAGCATTAATACTTGAGAAGAAAGCTCTAAAAGCCCAGTGGGGGACACCTCCAGTGCTCTCACACTGTTGCATCACCCATGAAATGTCATGCCACCTCTTTATATTGGTCCCTGCCAGTTTGGGATGTGCCTGATAGTGTGGGCGCTGGTGATGATGGCATCCCACCACCTGGTACAAGTGGGGCTGATAGGAAAGCAGATGTGAGTTGGTATAAGTGCTTTGTGTCAAGCAGGAGCACCAGTCTGCACCAGATGATTTAGATAGACTTTGATACCAATGGGCATGGACCAACCCAGAGCCAAGCAAGTTGACTCCTCCGGTTCAGTCTTAGCACAAACCAAAACAGCGGTGTGGCTCTCACGGAGGGACAGGCTGACCCAAACCCCTGCAAGTTGCACAGCTCTCAAAAAGGCTGCTGCTAAATCCAAAGTGTGAAATTGGGACTTGGCCCTAGACCAAGTCAACGTCTTGGTTGAACTGGGAATAAAAACCCACAAAGTAGACATTGAGAAATGAGTAGTCTGCTCCCTTCCTACAGAAATCTTTTCCAAGGTCTCAGTCAAGTACCCCAACTTTTCAAAACTTGATAATTTGGTATAAAATAATAATATATACAAAAAAAAAAAAATAGAGGAAGAAGAAGAAGAGAAGAATAGGAGAGTTCAAAAATACAAAAGACTTTATGGGTGACACACAGGAATTTTTTCTTTGCTGGAAGGGATGGACTTACACCAAAGTAATTGGACCATTTCTCTTTAAAATTCAGCCCTCATGTATTTTTTTCTCCTCCTTTCCCCAGCCTGCCTTCCTACTCCCCTTGCTCATCAAGAAAAATTTAGAAACCCATGAAAGTTAAATCTGAAGTTGCAGTACAAGTCCTGTTACGCAGCCAGCTCCCTCTCAAGAGAAACACACACAAAGGAAGCCATGGGAATTTCTTTGGAAATTCAGAAGCTCTGGTGCCGTGCGTTCACTGGGCTGCAAAGATTCAGCCAAACTAAGGTGCATCACCCACATATTTTTCTTACGTGCCTGGAAGAGATGGCAGGGATGGCTTTAAACAGTTTCAAATTCAGAAGTGAGACACAAGGTCTGGTGAAAAGGATTGCTATTTTTAATGCCCAGAGTTTTCTTGTGTGATTCCAGCTCTCTAAGACCCTAAGACCTTTAAATTCCATCTAGTGTCTATCACATGCCATTGAATTGGCATGTTTGCAAATTGCATGCAGTGAGATCCTTCCATACCAGCAGCTCTGTCTCAGATTCCCCACCATCCCTGCCAAACTAGTATTGCCTGCACATTTTTTTCATCTTTTCATTGAGTTCTGCGTGTCAGCCAACACATTCTTTAGAACAGGCTTCAGTAGGCATGGTAACTGGTTCCTGGTTGCAAGCTGCCTTATGCATTCGCTCCTGCTTCTTTCTGGATAATTTCCCCCCCTCCTTCTTCTTAGGTGAGGACTTAAACGTGTTTAGCGTTATCCGTTCCATCTGTTGTCTTTGAGATAAATAGCCGAGATATAATAAAAAGTCCTAATTGAGGTAGTGATGCGGTGAATAAGCAAAGCTTGTTCATCGGGACTGTGAATCTGGACTGTTGATAGCTGCAGGTACCTCGGGGCTGCTCAGCCTGACTGCTATGTTGACTTTGTCTAATTGCAGGGGAGGAGCCAGGAAAGCAGTGAAGGGCAGTGGCACACACAGCAGGAGAGCTGAAAAATACTGGCATGGCCACGCGGAGCGAAACAAACTGACTGACAAAGCTCCTGGCGTATTATTAAAAAATCTGGCAAAATGCTCATCTCTTGACAAAACATGTAGAAAGACTAGTAATGCATAACTTCGTCCCGCGTTGGATTTTAACATGGCTAATGCCAAGTTGTCTGTCAAAATTAATAGGGCATTGCTTTTTCTTATAGAAGAGGGGAAAAAAAGAGAGAGATCGCGCATACATTTTATTCATTTATTCATCTCTAACAAAAATGATGTATCTGCTAAAAATTTATTTAGGGAGGGCTTTGGAAGATGCTAATGTTAATTCTGGAAAAGCAATACTCGAGCAGCGACGCCAGCTTATACTTACAGAGGTTAACGGATAAAACCTCCCAGTAATATCAGAAAAAAAAAGTCTGCTACCATCTCAAGCTGCAGCGTGGGGAAAGTTTCGGCCCAGAAACGCTGCTATCCATACGTATCTCTGCCCAGATCCATGCTTTTTGCTTTTCCGATTACACTGTAAAATATGCTGCTTTGGTAGAACTGCATTGAAATTTATGGGCTTTCGTGGGCACTAATCCAAAAAAACAGATTTGTTTACCATCCGCCCTAGTTAAACTTTGTTAAACTGCTTTAGTGATTGCATGAGATTTTGACTCCGTTGCTTAAACTACTGATACCTGACACCTGGGCTTTGAGATTACATCTCCCGGAATCTTCCAGGAGAAATGACTGATCTCCTCCAAACATCAGCTCCAATTACTATAATTCCCACCCATCTACAAAATACAAAGAGTTTAACCTGTGTTGCTTTGCTATCTGGCACTTGCCTGACTCCACATCCTAAATATTTCTGAAGACTCTCCCTTTCTCTTCATAACTCACATGTGTCACTACTGCCTTTCTTGCTCTGCTCAGTGGCCACATCATCCTGTGCTTTTGGTTCCAGAGCTCCAGTGAGTGCACAGACCACCGTGATAGGACAAGAGGAAATGGTTTCAAACTATGACAGGGGAGATTTAGATTGCATATAAGGAAAAAGTTCTTTATGATAAGGGTGGTGAGGCACTGGCACAGGTTACCCAGAGAGGCAGTGGATGGGGACAACCAAGGTCAGGCTGGACAGGGCTCTGAGCACCTGATGGAGCTGTGGGTGTCCCTGTTCTTTGCAGGGGAGTGGGACCAGATGGCCTTTAAGGGTCCCTTCCAACTCGAACGATTCCGTGATTCTATGAAACCAAAGAAATGAGAGGTTTGCGGTGATTTTAAATGAAGACACAGCTGGCTCCCCTTCTGATTGAAGGGATTTCTGCATAGCCTACGTCCAATATTATAAGATGTTACTGAAAATAGCCTGGTGCATCTGGACAATTCCAGGAGGGGCAAAAGTCAGGGAGTCATTTTATTGTCACACCCAACTAAAGAAAAGACATTCCATGGCCTGAGAACATGCTGGTACAAGTGATTATGAATTTTCTTTCTTTGTTTAATAGTAGGCTCTCTACAGCACAACTATGGGGGACTCTGGTCAGTGATGCGCTCATGGGCTGCAGTCGCTTTGTACCACCACCCTTATCTGGCAAATACAGCACATTTTGTTATGTTAGCAAGGTCTTATCTTTTCCCAAGAAATTCACTAAATGTTTTTGAACCATCCTCACAGCAGGGATAGAGAATACATTTGAAAGAACAACTATTTTCAACAGGTAAGGAAAAAAAGTCTTGCGTGCACCCACCTCCGGGAGCCAGCAGCAATGCAGTCCTTGGTGCATGACAAAGCACTTGTGTGGCTCAAATGGGCAAGCTACACCTTGCAAGATGCTTGGAGGCATCCCATTCAGCATTTGAAGTGACCCTCCCCAAGATGGAGGCTCGCTGTGGTTGGGTGCCTGTATGTCACCCCTGGAGGAGTGTGAGCAAACGTTGATGCTCGGTGGGGGGAAAAAAAAGGATCATGCAAACGTTCTTCAAAGGCTGATGGAATAAACATGTAAATACAAGATGGGCTGATTTCCTACTGTTCATGTTTGCTCACTGTGAACATTTGGTTCACTTGGCTTTCCTCATTATTTCAGCTGGGGAAAGTCACTATATGAATTAATAGCAGATTTCCCTGCTGAAAATAAATGTTTACCAGTTGTTGGTTGTTTTTTTTTTTTTTTTTTTTTTTTTTCCTTTTGGCAGAGACCGGGCTTTTTTTGTCTGACTGCCTCCTTTCTGGCCTGCACATCCCTGAGGTGTGTAATTAAAGTGAGGGAATTTGCGCATAGTGCTTTAGGGGCTTAATGAATAGAAAACACAGGATATTTCATTGATTTGGTGCACGCGATATTGTCAGAGTGCACATTGCCTTTGTAAATGGCAAAGAGACAGCCATAATAATATACCTGCATTCAACGGCAACAAAAAAATATTTTCAAACAAATGAAAATAAAAGAACTGTATCTGTTTTCAAATTCTAATATAAAATGCATTCAGAAGAGCAATTTAGATTAAAGCAGTAAAGACAAGATCTTCAGCATGGTTCAGAATTAACAATTGTGTGTTGGAATAATGCAGTGTGAGCTGGGACATACAGGAGGAGGGCATATAGGAAAACAAGTACCTCGTTTTTGGAGAGGTTCTCTATAAGCAATTAATGATGTGACTTTATCATGGTGATCAGGTTGGTGCAGACGCATTTCTCTCTACAAAAATGGTTCTACATGCTACTGACTCAAGGGGTGGATCCCTTGGACCCAGAGGAGAGGTGCAATCGGAGAAAAAGTAGCGCAGACCACATCAATGGTTGGACTCAATGATCTTAATGGTCTTTTTCAACCTTATTGATTTCTGTGATTCCACGAACAGCCTTCTATCTGGCCCAGCTCAACCCAACCCAACTCAGCTTCTGCTCCACCAGATGACAAAGCACGTGAACATATTTCCTATCAGTCCCTATCCTGTGTCCAAATGCAGCAGCATCACAGACATCAAGGAAGAAAACAACTGAAGAAGCCCATCTGCACCTCCTGGGTACCGTATATTTCCTATATGCAATTTGTGTAGGTTGTGAATAGCAGGAGCCTGGCTAGGAGTCCCTGCACTGTGCGAATGTGAAAAAGCCAGTAACCAGAGTGCACAGAGTAAAAGAGGTTCACGAATCCCCCGTTCAGCAGAGCTCTGCGCTAGAACTGAAGGCCCAAGGCAAAAGCTGATGCTGTGATCCTCTGCTTAACAGATGGATGGTGACATGCTGGAACAGATTATCTGGTGAGATGGTGCAATTTCCAGCACTGGAGGTCTCTGAGGTACCTTCCAGCCCTATTGCTCAATGAATCTATAATTCATCATTTCGTGAGTGAGTCAAGACACTCCCTCAACTCTCAAAACAGCATGCAAAGGACAAATTGCTCTTTTTGTATCTCTTCCCATTAAGCAGAAGGGAAAATAAGACATGGGGTGGGAATGCAGAGAGGAAGGAGGAGATTCAGCATCTCCCCACAGCTCTATTCAGTTCGTGGTATAAAGCATTGTACGTGCTTATTCAGATCCAAAAGCACACATGACAAAATAATTTTTCTCGTCTTTCCTTTGACCCTTCTGATATCTTCTTCACAGCAGAAGATTAAGTTCAATTTCAAGAATCCATTGGAGAAGAAATGCATGTAGAATTGAAAAAGAAGCATTTTGTCATTAAAAGAAGACATCCCAGGGCGTGTTAGGGGATACCAGCAGAGAGAGGCTGTTTTCCTGGGACCTCAGACCTCATCCTCCCTGAATTTCCAGCTCTGTCTGGCACGCTTGAAAAAAAAAAAAAAAAAGCAGCTAATTCAAATAGTTTATTTCAGGTCAGTATGATTATTACAATACAGTTCTATAACAGGCAGGACGGTGGGACTGGGGCTGTGAATTATCTGAACTTCAGGCTATTTATTCTAACTGTGAGTGGCATTCCTGATCTTCTCTCATTCTCAGTCCACCAATATGCTGGATTTAATAATTTGACACTAGGTCGACCATTACCTGGACTCCAAAGCAGTAGCAGGACCCACTTGAAAGAATGTTATTTCTAAACCGTTAAATAACTTAAATAATTAATGCATTGTTGTCTCATCCTACTATCTTCTGGAAGGACAGAAGCAAAATTCCAGTGTATCATAGAATCATAGAATCATAGAATGGTTTGGGTTGAAGGGATCTGTAAGATCTAGTTCCAGCCCCCACGCTGTAGGCAGGGGTACCTCCCTCTAGACCAGGATGCTCAAAGCCTTTTGAATATGTCCTCCTAGCTTTCTGTGCACATTTATCTCTGTCTCACAACCATATCCAGTACCGTGAGTCAGAGCCATCACAAAGTCCCATCAAATTCAAAGCAAGGTCAGCCTTATGGGACTCCCTGCACTGTGACACACACTAGTCACCCACTTGCCAAAGGACACGACTTTCATAGGATCATTCAGGTTGGAAAAGACCTCTAATGTCTCCAAGCCCAACCCCAACCCATCCCCACCTTACTCACTGATCACGTCCCTCAGTGCCACATCTCCACCATTCTTGAACACTTCCAGGGAAAGGACTTTTTGTGTTATGAGGTTAGTATATTTAATATCATCTGAAGGGTTGCCTGTTTAATTTAAAGAATATGAGAGGAACACTGAAAGAGCAGCAGTCTAAACACAGTATTGCATGCGTAGAACTGGGAAGAAGTGCTTTTAGCCACTTTTACTCTCACTAGCTGTGCCCACTGGCCATGCAGCAATGTTTGTAAAATGTGAGGACTGCTTAATGAAGGCAGATTCATCTTGTGCCCCAAGGATGGGGTTAGCAATGCTCTTCAACAGTCAGTGCACACAGAAACTTTGCCATTTATATATAATGGTTTTGTGACTTTCACTGATCTTAAAACAACAAAGCATTTTAATCGTAGAGACTCTGACCTTTTGGTCAAGTGGAACGTTTGTTATTTAATTTCTTTCATACAACACATTAGATCCTCCTTGTAAAGTAGCTCAGGAAAGTGCTCAGCAGAAAAATGCTTGTTTTTTGTGGTAAAGCAACCACAAAAGGTATAGCTCACATCCTGCATGGCTTTGCTTGCTGAATTCAGACAGTGTGACCCATCCCACTTGGTTTGGTCATCCAAAGGGGACACACAGGTATTTCTGCATCCTCTAGGAGGTCAGCAGAAAGGAATGGGCACATCCACAGGATAATTCAGTCTATGTAAGGCCTGATATTCATCTTAGAGATGCCTCTTTCTCCAGTATCTGATTTGAATCACTAATTCACACCTATGTGCAGAAATTTGCCTCAAGATTCACTTATGTATTTTTTATTTTTGCTGCTTCTAGCCAGGAGGATCCAAATGGCACCAAGAAGCTGAGGATGAACAGCAGAAGTGAAACCAAGAAAAAGTGTTCCATGTTCTCACGTGAGAAGTAGCTCTGACAGACGTGTGATCTCTTTTGATCCAGGTAGGTAGGACAGATATGGGCTAACAATCCATGCTGCGTTTGAGGCTCACCCTTACACACACTCACAAGTAACATAATTTGTCATATTTGCTGAGCCTCTCCAAATAGCATATTCCTACGTTAGCCTATCCACCAGGAAGCAGTATGATTTATATTTCTTCATGTATGGTCATAGAATGTTGTCAAAGAGCATTACAGTGGTAGTAACAACAATGAGTTTTGCAGCAAATCCACACAATGCTAGCAGCAGCCATAAGGACTGGAGGAACTACCTCCCACCCTTCAGGAAAACCACACCACAGCCTGCTCCACTCCAAATCAGAGATGTGTTCCTCCTGCTAGAGGAATTCCTCTAAATGGACGTTGCTGGTGGGTTGCTCATCCTCCTAGCAGATGGTCTGAAGAGCTGACCGTCACAACTACATGGACTCATTTACATGAAAATGGCAACAGCAGCTCTGATGGCAGCATGGTCACAGCGCTGGTGGCCATGAAGCTCTAGTGACAGTGAAGTATTGAAATTCTCATTCAAAGCTTAGTCACAGAATCACAGAATGACTTGTATTGGAAGGGACCTCAAAGATCACTCAATTCCAACCTCTCTGCCACGGGCAGGACTGCCACCCACTAAACCAGGCACTAGATCAGGTTGTCCAAAGCCTCACCCAACCTGCTTCACAAGCCTTTCCAAATGAACCTCTGCCAGCCCACAGTGGGATTAAATCTCTTTTGTACTCTACCATTAGGACATCTGACTAGGGGGAGAGAAGAAAAGGGACATTCTTTGTGGTGGTCACCAAAAAACAGATTAGGCATGAGTAGATAGCATCTCTTTTCTAACACTACCAAAACTGTGTTCTGTTCATGTCCTCATATGCAACTTAGAAAAAAGTTATTTCTAACTCACCCTGAGTCCCACAAAGAAATACCAGATACTCTTCACAGAATCGTAAAATCTTAAAGGTTGAAAAAGACCACTAAGCTAATCTAGTCCAACCATCAACCCATCACCAGATTGACCTCTTCAGAAAGCCAACAAGAAAGAAGTCTTCACGTCCCCCATTCACTCACAGCTGCTACTGGGCAACAGAGTGGGCAGACACATCCTGAGCTCCTTTCCAGCCCTGCCTTCTATGCATTCATAAAAGAACCCATAAATACACGTAAGTCAGAAGTCTGCACTCCTCTCTCTCTTTTCCCTCAGGTTTGCACTGCTTAAGTTCCTCCAAGCAGCAAGAGCCACTCCCTGGTGGGAAGCCTCCTTGGCTATGACCGAGAAGTGGGAATTTAAAGGCAGCATAACTCAAGACTCACAGAAACCAGCTGCTCCTCAACTTTCAGCCTCTCCCTCTTCCCCCCCTCCCTTTTCCCGAGGCTCTCATTGCAAGCTGGTCATGTTCCTGCATACCGCAGGTCACTGTCTTCCCACAGCCCCCGGAGCCGCAACCTGCTGCGGCCTCAGTGCCAGGGCAGCGCATTCCCTCCGAGCGAGAGCTCTTTGTGCCTTGCAGTTGATTTTTTAACGTTTTCCTAAAGCAACCAGGCTTGACACATTCTCATTTTGCCATCCTGACAGAGGCCCGCCGGTTCTATAAGCATCAAACTTAAATTCACCGTGCGTTGGCTTTTTCCCTACTGCTCTTTCCGAGGCGGTGGCGGAGAAATTGGGAAGCATTGCAGCTACATTTTAAAAACGAACTACTGAGCAGACACTGCCAAATTTCAGCCCACAGCACATCCTTACAACCGAGCTGTAACCCTTCAAAACAGAGACTGCTAACATATGGTTGTGTCAGTGGGAGCTTCTGTAATGCAATTTATTGTTGTGTAGGCTCTTTCAAGCTACTACACATGAAAGGTATGGGGAGCATTTACTCTTCGATGGGAGTTTAATCTTAGATTTACCCCATTTGAAACAAAACCGTCATTTGCATCTCTAATACATAAGCAATCACCTGTAAAGAGTGCTTGTGAATTGAGACATTTCTGTCATCGTGTCCTTTGTACTGACTGGAGCTTTTGCCTAAGAAAAAGCAGCAGAGTTCAGTCCTGTGGTAGACAGCACACACAAAATCTACGGATATCGCTAGAAAACAGTGAGAAATAAAGGAGAGGGCTCTCATGAAGTGGAACAGATATTCACAGCTAACATGGGGCTTGCGCTACGTTCATTCTGCTGCATGCATATATAATATATAATTTAATTCCTGCACGCTTTGCCTTCCATGCCCTTTTTATATCTAAGCGTTACAGTGTATGGTTAAGGCTTCAAACAGAAGTAATCTCCTGTTGAAGTGAAAGTGCTTGATCTTGCACGAGCAATAAAAGATAAAGCTTCTCCACACGAGAGTGAGGTGCACGTGCAATTCAACCTCCTCTCCACAGCTTAAACAAAGGAATATTCAGCAATGTATGATCTTTTTGTGGGGCCCACTCCAGCTGAATCCCATTGGCATGATGAGCTCTGACACCACAAAGCACCTCTTCTAAAGGAGGGTGTCTAAAGAGATCTGAGGTTGAGGATGTTTCAAGATGAGTTACCTTACTTGGTTTAAGATGGCTCTATCAAGATGACAAGTACTGTGCCCCACATCACAGAATCATAGTATCATTCAGGTTGGAAAAGACCTCCAAGATCCCCAAGTCCAACCCCAGCCCACCCCCATCATGCCCATGTCCCTCAGTGCCAGATTTCTGCCGTTCTTGAACACGTCCAGGGATGGTGACTCCAAAGTACATCTAACCTGTGCAACTCTCAGCATCAAGCCTGGCTGCACAGCTAGGAATTTCCTTGTGTGAGAAGGACGAAGAACTCAACACTTTCTTTTTTTTCCCTATTCTTTCTTTTTCCTCTCATGTAATTTCCAGATTTGAAGGCTGGAAGCACTTCAGTAATCACTGAGCAGATATTACTTCAAGAACATGGCCCCATGCTCTAACCTACAGCTGTCTGCAGCTGAATTGCTTGGTCTGAACCCATGACACACGTACCTAGAACATATCAACTGGTACATCAGCTTTCCATTTCAGACAGGATAATGCACTGAAATATAGCTCAGATATTTGTCAGTGTCTTTGAACTGGGCCATGCAGAAGCACATAGACTACAGATAAAAGAGTAGCAGAGGAGAAAGAAAAAAAAGATATATTTTAATACCTTTAAGAAATGGAGATGGTCCTATTTTCTTACAGTGATGTGATGAGTCTGACACCTACCAACTGCCTTTACAGAGCATCAGGGCTAATTTTCAGAACTCTTTCCTTTAGTAGAAATTCTTACCTGACTTGTATAACAAGGATCTCCATGTGGCTACTCAGTACCAAACATGCAGGTCACCCGTTTCAGCTTCCATACACAAAGGACTATTTGCAAACTATTGCTTCTATAGTACACCTAATCTTCTCCAGCTAACATCATGATATTAAAAATTGCCTTTTTTTCCAATAGTATATTTTGCTGTTCCCTGACTGACTACCAAGTGCTGAGTGCCCTGGTTACTATAAAAGTCATGCACACATGTCTTCTGCCAGCATGGTGTCATGTCTTCTGTCAGTCTGTTATTTAGTACTCAGTGTTCCTATTATCTTCAAACTGGCTCTGGATTTGTTCCAAAGATTGCAATGCTATTCATGAAAACTTTGGTGGAGGGCTTGGGCAATAGATTGAAACAATTGAGAGTTTGGGGGCGGGGGGAGATACAGGGGTTGGTCTTTTGGAGGGAAGAGACACAGGGGGTTCATATCTATATGTGCCAATTATCAATCTGAGAGTCCGTGTTCATCTGTCTGGATAAAAAGAGTTCTACATGGTGAGGAAAATGGGAAGCACTGATATATGGAAAGAGGGAATTTGCTCTCCTAGACAGGAATCACCATGTGAACTCCCAGTCAGGTTAAGCCCCTTCTCTGCCTTGGTTATTTGCCAGCGTATTACCATCCCTGGTCTTCCAAACAAACAGAGCAGAAACCAGAAACATATTCCTATCAGGCTTCAAGATGAGACATTAGCAAAACTTTCATAAATGATCATTTTCTCAGAGCTAATTTGGCTAACTTCTTTGTCTCCCCCAAATCCTGTCGCTCTAAATCAATGTGAGAGCTACCCTCCCTGGACTGCTCAGTTTTACTATTACCAGAATTATTCAAGCATATTAGCAGAGTTCTAGCCAAGAATACCTTGTGGTCTGATGTAAAGTCTTGTTTTCCTTGATTAAACCTCCATTTCTCTTATTTGTTAGAACAAACAAGCAGTTGAATATTTTATTAGAGAGAGTATGATTTATTTTTGTTAGCTAATATATTTGCACCGTGGCAGGGCCTCGGGGGATGAATATTTTATTTCCTTGACAGCCCTAAAGGGACAGCACTTATAGAGTCTGATCTCAGCCTATTCTTGCAAGAGGCATTTTGCAGTGCAGAGGCCAATTTTTAGATGTTAAAAAACTCCTTTTCTTGGGGGAAAAAAAGCACAAAACATAACATTATTTTCACCCTTATTACTTGGGCATTGCAGTTTTGACACCTGGCTGCTTGTGCTTGGAATCACCTTTTTCCATGGATAATCAGTGTTGTCAGTGCAGGAGTAAAACCAAAGAGGCATGCACGTGTGCCTCATCAGCTGGGGAATTGTTGCAAGGGTTTATCTGGCACAGGTCACCAGAGAGGTGGTGGTTCCCCATCCCTGCAGACACCCAAGGTCAGGCTGGGTGAGCTCTGAGCACCTGATGGAGCTGTGGGTGTCCCTGCTAACTGCAGGAGAGTGGGATCAGATGGCCTTTAAGGGTCCCTTCCAACTCGAACGATTCTGTGATTCTGTGACCTATGTGGTGTAAAGATGGGCAGGAGCATTTGGCCCACGCTCATGCAGGCTGCAGGACGAGTGTTATGGAAAAGGTGGTGAGTAGAAATGAGAATGGCTTAGGAGTGAGAACCTGTCAAAAGCATCCATCCTCCACCTGAATCTTGGTTCCTTTGATCCAGGCCGATAGCAGGGAGACCACGGGGCTTTTATCTGGCCAGTACATCATGCATATGGATGCTCTTACCCTGCCTGCACAGCCTATGTTCACTCTCAACAGCTCACTCCCAACCAAGGCCCAACATTTTCTTCAATCATCTGGATGCCTGATTCAATGGGACCAATAGTTTGTCTCAGCCTGAGCAGTCTAGGCTTTGACTCATTCACTATTTCGTGTAGTTGCAGAAGAAGAGTAAAGTGAATTAGTGAGCAGTATGGTGATATTGATGCCATATTACATTTTCAATGAGATCAGACTCCTGCTGAGCTGAGTGTGATACACACACACAGAGTATAGGAGTCACTCCATGCTATGGGAAGTCCTAAAGAGTAACGAATCAAAGCACACAAAGGATGGAAAGGAATTGTACCCAGGGCCACACAAAGGTTCAGCAGCAAAAGAAAACCCATCATTTTGTGCCTTCCCTGCTAAAGAACGTAGAATCACTCTATGAACCAACATCATGTGGAAAAAAAAGCTGTTAAAAAGGATATAAAAGGGGATCCTGTTGAGGCTGAACCAGCATGTTTGTTCTTGCACTCTGCACCATGAAACCAACCGTGGAGCACATGGGCAGTGCAACTTCTATGATGACCCAACAGAAGGAAGATAATGTAATCCCAAACCCCTCTGTACATCCATCAACTGCCTGCTATCTCTGAAATCAGACCTGGAATCAAAATGCACAGCTTTTGCTTGTCTTTTCTTCCCAGGAATGATACTGTAAGGGTAGAGGCAGCGTATTTAACAAAGCTGTTATGCAGTTTACTGATTGTGATTATTCATGGCAAATGCTTTGAAGTAACAGCTTAGTGCAGAGTGACAGTAAACAAGATATAGAGATATACCTAGATGAGAAGAAAAATAAATGGCAATTGGCATTGATATTCTAGGTGTAGGAAACATCAGTGAAACCTCAATCTCCACTGCATTCATATTGATACATCCCTGCAACATCTCCAGAATGAATTATAAATATCAATTAGACATCACTAAATGACACATGAATATTAGCTCAGTTGCACATAGCTGGATCAATAGAAGAATGAAGAGATGGAGAGCCCTGTGTAGACCTCCAGTGCTAATACTTATGATTGACCTGAGCACTGAAGTAGCCTCTAAGATCCAGAGTTAGCAATTCAGACCAGCTGTTGACTTCCAACACGCTGAATGTAGAGGATCTGTGGACTGTATTCACACAGGCTATACATATATAAGACTATTTTATAGCCACTGTAGTCACCTCACCTTCCCATTAACTGCACTGGGAACTAACGAATGCCAATCCTGGATAACATGTGGTTTAATTGTTCCTCATAGTTTCATATAACATATAACTGTGTCCATAGTGGGAACATGCACTTATGGGATACCTGAATCCAGGGGCACTTATGGGTATTATGGGATACCTGAGTCCAGCTGAGCACAAACTGAAGAACAGTCAGTAGAGCTGCAGTGTTCTCTTTTCTACTCTTGTAGCTCTTACTTACACTGGTTGCAAGCCTGCTTACCACCAGTTTCTAATAGTCAGGACAATGACTATATACAGTTTAAGTTTCTGACTTCTATAAATCTCACTTCTTGGGCCCAAGACACATAGACTTTAATAGGGGAAGCCTTTGGATGAAGGTAGAGCAACTTCACTGCTTTCCACAGCAGGGGTTGTGCAGAGACCATGAAAGGTCCCTATGCAAACTGAAGGGTTAAACATAAACATAAGCAGTCGCATGGCATGTCCAAGCAGCTGCCACTCCCTCTTATAGAACAGTTAGTTTTTGCTGCAAATCTCAGTTATAACACATTAAAATAATTTGTTTTTTCTTCTCTTCCATAAATTGCCTTCTCCTGTAAAGAATGAGAGGAGAACAAGGAAATGATCAGCGTGGCAAAGGCAGTGAGGCTCCTTCTTAGCATCACAGTGAGTGATACCCTGTAAAATATTGTAGATCTACTCACCCCAGTATTCACTTTCACAATGATATTTCCTCCTGAGCAATCCTACATCTGTAGTCTGTGAAATGCCACTGTTCCAAGGGGCAAACTAAAGAATTACGACTTATCATGAATACTGTATGCAGAACATTGCTCTCTTTTTTCCCCCTTTGTTCCTACCTAATTCTATTTTTTAGAAAAATTATTAAAACTAATTGCATTATTTAATCCCATCACATAAAATCCTCCAGTGTTTCATTAATCAATGTAATCAAGCCAATCAAAATAGATAAAGGAGATCTTTTAGCAGGCTTTGATGAGATTTTATCAAAATCTCAGTGCATATTGTAAAGCCTTAGCATCCTCAGAAGCAAACTAACTGTGGAATGTGGAAGCTTTGTCAAGCAGGCACTAATAAAGCAGATGATGCTTGGACCATTTTAAGAGGCTCTTCATATTAAAATAATAAGAGCAGTGTTTTTGTATTATGTATATATATTAAATATGAAAGCAAATGGAAGTTGCATTCATTTTATGCACAGGGAGAGATTGCTATGTAAGCAATCACATTTCTAAATAATGAAGAAGATACATGTCTGTGAGTCAGCAGACCATAAAGCACGAATGCTATAAGGAAAATGCAGTGGGTAATGCAAAGGTTATATCAGAACAGCTGTAAGTGAAGAGCCTTATTAAAAGCACAAACCATTTCCTTTTAAATGTAGTGCTCTTACTCCACACCCGAATCATAAATAAATATGAATCAATAAGCTGTGCTCTGCACACAACACTTGTGTTGTGTTTCTCCTTCCTTCTTCAGGTCACAGCTCCATGTTTTTGCATTGGCTAACCAGGGATATGAGCTATTCAAACACCACCACAGAAATAGTAATGTAGGGGGTGATGAGGTAATATGGCATCATAAAGGCAAGAAACGTGTGTAGTAGTTTCTCCCTTCACTCCCTTTGGCCAAGGAGGTTGTGGATGCCTCATACCTGGAAGCATTCAAGGCCAGGCTGGATGTGGCTCTGGGCAGCCTGGGCTGCTGGTTGGCAACCTGCACATAGCAGGGGGTTGGAACTGGATGAGCATTGTGCTCCTTTGCAACCCAGGCCATTCTGTGATTCTATGACTCAGTCCAACCTGGAAAAATAGACCTCTGGAACTCAAAATCCATGGAACAGACCTTTAGGAACCAAAGCAACCAGCCCAGCAATTAGCAATCACATCACCTGCAAAGCAGAGAGATGAATAATGAGCACTGCCATCATCTTTTACAGCCACCTCTATGCTTGTTCCATATGAACGCTGGAAGTTTTGTCACTTTCTTCCATTTTGAAGACTCTGGAACTCTGAGCTGGAGCTGTGCCCTCCCTTCCTTCTTGCATGAAGATAAGCAACAGGTAGAGGTCAGCCCCGGCCATTTTTGCAACGAGCTCAGCACTTCAAAAGCCACTATTAGGGCTTAAGAACTTCAGGAATAAAATCCAGCAGGAATAATGAAGGAGGAGAATCTCAGGTTTTATTTAAAATCAAGCAACATGGCACTGCTTGATTGCTTAGCAAACTGCTGGATGGAGTGTGTAGGTAGCAGACCAACAGCAGCAAAATCTGATGAATGCTGTAATTTTGCCTTATGTTGTACTTTCATTTCAATTCTCCGTTGCAAATGCTTTTGAATGGAAATAAGCAGACTTTGTTGGTTTTTTTCCCTCTTGCTTTTCTTCCCTGTGTTTATCCAGACACCCAACAAACACAGCTCAATTTTAAAATAAAATCAAGGCTAAAGAAGGGAGATCGTGTTTGCCACAGAAGTAGCTGAGCTCACCACAGTCTGTATAAACCAGTATGGGAGGCCGTGGGAGAAGGGCTGTGTGCACCACCAGCTTCATCCAGCTCTCCTTAATGGCAACAGCATCACTGTGCTCTCAAAGGAGTATCGTTGTTCATGGAATCATAGAATGGCTGGAGTTGGAAGGGACCTTTAAAGGCCAGCAGTCAATACTGGGGCCTGTCCTGTTCAATATCACAGGACCCCAAGGATCATCAACTTCCAACCCCCCCACCACAGGCAGGGCCACCAACCTCCACATTTCACAGCAGCCCAGGCTGCCCAGGGCCCCATCCAACCTGGCCTTGAACACCTCCAGGGATGGACGGGGCATCCACAGCCTCTCTGGGCAGCTGTTCCAGCACCTCACCACTCTCATAGGAAAGAACTTCCCCCTGACAAGGTCATCTGGTCCAACTCCACTTCAATGAACACGGACATCTACAGCTCAGTCAGATGCTCAGAGCCTAGTCTAGCCAGAGACAGGACATAATATGTCCAATACACTTCAAAATGAAGCTGGAGTTTTGCTTTAAAAGGATGTTATATTTACTCTTGAATTCAAACTTATCTTACAGACCCCAGCCAGAGTCCCCATGGTACCAAAAAGTCACTTCATATTAATTGAAATGGGAGCATTCTGGTTACAGATGCACAAGGTCAAAGTGTTCTCAAAATCTTTTCTGGCAAGTTAAGACAAAAATATTCCCTGGAAAAATCAGAATAGTTCCAATGAATGAATGGCTCACCATTAGTAGAAGTTCTGGCTGGTTCCTTGCAGACCTCACAACCTTAGAATTAGTTTATTGTCTTAGAGTCATAGAATTGCCATGGTTGCAAAAGACCTCCAAGATGATCCAATCCAACCATCCACCTACCACCAATATTTCCCACTAATCCATGTCCCTCAGTACAACATCTAAATATTTCTTAAAAACCTCCAGATATGGTAACCCCACCACCTCCCTGGGCAGCTCGTTCCGGTGCCTGACCTCTCTTACAGATAAAAAAAATTCTTAATATCCAGCCTGAAATCTTAACTATTTAATTAATGAATAGAGCTAGTCATGGTCTTATTGCTGTCATCAGAAGTAAAAGATCCATTTCATCACAATGTTCAGCTGCTAGAAGAACAAACCCAGAGACCTAAGGGCTACGGGTGAAGGTTTCTCGCTGTCACAACTTTGTCACACTTCATTCACTCCATGTTTATTATTCTGGTTTTGAGATGTTTAACAGCATCTAGCTATCAAAAGTTGTTTGATTTTTTTTTTTGTTTACACCTTTATAGATTATCTAAGAGTTGCTCTGCTCTTTTCTCAAGTACTTTTTCCTTAGATACGCACTGTGAGAGCAAATAAATCCATATGCCAACACCCAACTGGGAGTCCCCACTAGCTGGTTCTTTCCCGTGTGCTGTGCTAGAAACCTAGACAAGTTGGTTTTGCTGTGCCCACACTATGCACACCCACACAGCACAGCTCACATCTATGCAGAATGACAGCCAAAAAGGATGTTTCTAAGAATTTGAGGCTCAGAATGGTACTCTAGCAAAGCCCACCCAACATTTAGCATCGGTGTGTTTTAGGAACACGCCAATGATTTGCTGATTTCTGGTTTTTTGCACATGATTGGTTTCAATTGGGAAAAGTGGTAGTGATTTCCAGAGCACCACGATGGGTGTTTTTCAGTGCCAGCATCTGAGATTGCTCTGATCTGGCGAGGTCCCATTCTGCTCCCTCCCTACTCCAGCATCCCACCAGTGAAATGATTATAGCAGAACTGCACATTGTGCAATTAAAAAAAAAAAAAAAAAAAAAAGCATATAAACACAATGCAAACCTGCTCATATTAAAGCAATTAAGGAATTAAGGGATGTCTCAGCATGTGAGGAAGACTAAGTGATTATTTTATTTCTTGATAGACAGTCAGCGTACTGGAAATTGGAGTATTGCATCATCCAAAACTATTCATGGAAGTGGGTGAAATACAGGTAACAAAAATCTTAAATTCATTTGGATGTTCTTTTGATTGATGGATTTTTGTTCGTTTGTTTGCTTTTGTTGTTTTTTTTTTTTATACCAGTATGTTTCTTTCACTTCTACCCATGCTGGCTAGGGATGTGCTTAGTGGGCATGGTGGGGATGGGTTGGGGTTGGACATGGTGAGCTTAGAGATCTTTTCCAACCTTAATGATTCTGTGATTCTAAAGTAAAGATTTATGTTCCATTTTGAGGAACATAATAACCTGAAAATACTGTGTCAGATTCAAGATCACATTTCCAAATATTTTAAAATTAGCTGTAAATTCTTAAGTAGTAACAATAATAATCTGCTTTCAGTTATGTATTACCCGTGTTTATCCTGACTGTTCTCTGCTTCAGAAAGAAAAGAGAATGCATCTTCCACCCAACACTCATGCATTGTATGTAAGGTTCTCAAGACCCTGGAGAAGGACTTAGGATTAATGCACTGACATCAGCTGGACATCTCCCTTCTGTGTCAGCCCAAGAGAAGAAAAGCTGGGAGCCCAGCTCTAGAATAGGTGACTGGGCTGTTGCTGGATGTGTTCCCTAAGAAACATCCTAAAATCATAGAATCATAGAACAGCTTGGGTCGGAAAGGACCTTAAAGATTGAGTTCCAAAATGAATCAGCCTGGGGAGAAGTTCAGGACAAGAGGGGTCTGCAGAGAGGAGAGTCCCAGCCATCACCACATAGGGAAGTCATCAGGAAAGGATTTCATGCTAACAACCTTTCCCAAGTGGGTGAAGTGCTCATAGAGACTCAGCATTTTAGGGGAAAAAAAAAAGAGGAGGAGGGAGAGCGATGGGTTTAGAGGACAGAGACAGCAGAGAGGAAAGGCAAGCATAAGAATTACTTTCACTGCAATGCCAAACAATTAAAGTACAAACTGACATTTGATGGATTTATAAATGTTCCTTTGGGATGACCACTTGAGAGCATTTGATCCATGCTGTGATATTTTTATTGGCTTTAATAACTTTGGAATCCAGCCTCTTCTTCCCTCTCCCAAACCACAAACACGAACAAATTGGGTCTCAGATGAGGACATATCTGTGCCACTTCCCTAACCACAGTCACCATAGGCACTGAAATGCTGACAGCGTGGCTGTGTTCCACTTTTACCACAGGGAAATGGGTGATGTTAGAGCAAAATAGGAAGAGGAGAATATTTCAATGACAGGAGAAGATTTTAGGAGCTATTAGTTCATATAGCCCAGATGATCCTATATGCTGGGGTTGGTGTTAATGCTTGAGGATGACTGTGCTCAGGATCCCTCTGCTATCTAGAGGGATGTGATGCTTGCTATGGGAATGAGTGCTTTGCACTCTTGACCTGCCTCAGACATGCAGCCACATGAGTTTTTATGCATCCCTCAGTTAAATCTGAACAAAATTTAGCACTCTGGGACATACTGCAGAGGCACCCCTGTGCCCACTTCTCTGTGGCTTTATAAACCACAGAAACTGTGCTTCACTGGGGGCAACGCATGTGTCACGTGAAATTCCTCCTCTAGGAGATGCTGGGAGTGTTTTTCCCTTGCATTTTCAAGAAGTAAGAAACAGTTACAGTGCCAGACTGGTCCTCCCACAACCTCTTTTCTTGAGGTTAACTCATAGGACATCTCCTCCCTTACAGCCCTGTAGCATTCAGGAAAGGTATGAATCCACTCATTAGCACTGGCAAGGTGTTCATAGAATCACAGCATCATTAAGGTTGGAAAAGACCTCTAAGACCCCCAGGTCCAACCCCAATCCATGCCCACTGACCACGTCCCTCAGATCTACTTCTACACAACTGGAGTTTCATCCAACATGGAGTTCCCTCATCAGTTCACTCACAAATACCCTATTATTGACCACCCCTGTTTTTTACTATATATATCATCCTTGTCAACGTTTGCATAGGTTTCCCTTTCCCATTCAAGCCTCCTTATTCCTTCCAGTTTCTGAATCACACACAGCTTTGACAAAATGGCCACCTTGGAACCAAAAAAGTGCAAGCTCCCATGGCAGGGTGCTGCAAGGGAAAAACCATGTGGGAATACAAGAAGCCCCATATCACTCCAAGATATTTGTCTTAAAATGAAGCCCACTTGGGCTGCTGATTTAGCTCATCTCCATGAAAAAAAGCTCACACATCCACCAGCAGTGAATGGACATGGATTGGTGATCTCACATGTCAAAGACCTGAAGGGTCAACAGTTGTGTTTCATTGAGAATGGTGGGTACATCTCTCACTGGAGAGCCGTTTTGAATGGGAAACCACTGCTATTTGTATTATCTTTCTTTTTTGTTGTTGTTGTTCTATTTTCTAGTGAGCTTCATCTAGTAACTTCTGTAACAATCCATGCACATAGGCTGAAACTGAAAGAGGGCAACAGGATATCAGGAAAACAACATATTTCATTGGAAAAAAAAATGTATTCCAGCCGAAAAAAAAATAGAAAACTATAGGAAAGAAACTGTCTTTCTTCCTTTTGTTCTGCTCCTTTGGTTTAAAAACACGGTAAGTTGAGGGGAGATGGGCAATTATACCACTACACTGTAGTTTACATTTCTTAACAGTGCATATGTAAAAATTGTTGGAATGTTGCATTTCAATGCAATATTTAAATTGCTGCCATAGCCCGTGAATGCCCTACTACATAGAGGAGAGAAAGGGCTGCAGCTCACTGGGAATTTCTCTATCAGATAGCAAAGGTGGAGGTATGGGCTGAATAGATTAAATCACAGCCATTGCCCTAAACACGGAGCTATAGAGACCCCCTTATCGCTGCTCCTCCTTCCTGCCCTGCTCCTTCTGCCCCATATTTACTGCTGGAGGAGGGAGCATCAGGCTCTGCCCCTCGGACGGACACCAGCTCCTAAAACAATCCCTGCCCACTGTATCTGCTGTCTCTTTGCATTTGTTATCTCATCTGCTCCTGGGCTGAGTTGTCCCATAGGAAGGGGAGCTGGGGGCTGTTTTCCAGTTCTCATCACCGCACAGAATCCTGCATGGGTACGTAGAGATGTGCTTGGAGTGGGCAAGGTGAGATCCTCAGGAAGAACCCAGCTCACATGTGAGTCACCTGCACACACTCATTTTGGGGCCCTTGGGATCAAGGAGCTCAGGGCTGAGGAATGACTGAAAAATACACCAGAAAAGGCATTTCTATGCCTAAAGAGAGGACTTCATCACTGTGTTTCTCAGTGAGTGCACACAAAATCATTCTTTTTCCCAGCAACCTGTCGATATTGAATTCACCTGCACCACCAGTATGAAAGTAAACACATCAAGGGGAAACCTGGGTGTTTCTGCTACAAGTTCTTCTTATAGGGAACCTAAAGACGTAAAGGATGGATGTTAGGGAGAAATAAGCTGGCTGCCAGCCCCTGACCCTGCTATCTCCACAACATAAAGCAAAATATCCAGGAGTGCTCCTGTCAGAAATCCCTTCTCCAGCTGTGGGTGAGGAGCAGTATTACTCCAGGATGAGGAGGAGGAGGTGGGCACAGAGCCATCCCAGGGGGTCACATCCTCCCGTCCCATTAAGCCCGCGGGCAGCTCAGGCTGCAGGAGCAGGCAGGGAGGGAGATGAAAGGCTCCTGGAAGGAATCAGGTGCAGAGGGTGGGCAGATGCTGCTAAAGAGCAAAGAGATGCGGCCAGGCTCATTTGTCTGGAAGGGAACCAGCGGGAACTTTCTTTTTATCTCCAATTGCGGATGTTAGGGCCGTTCCTAAAGGCCACAGCCAGTTGGGACCCCACCACTTTCCATCCATTATGGGGAGGGAAACTGCAACGCATTTTTTTTCCCACACCCATGATGGGATCCAACCGGGCTCTGCCTCCCCCCAACCCCAAACCGTGCTCCATCCGTCTGCCCCACAATGAGTTGAACACATCCCCACGTTCCTGGCCCTCTCCTCCTGCCCTGCCTGGGGATTAGCCACGCTCCAGCTCATCTCAGTGTGACTTAGCGGGGCACCTCTTTGCCAGGCAGGCGGAGTGGGGCATGGCCCCGTCTGTCTGTCCGTCTGTCTGTCCGTCCGTCCACCCGCCTGTCTGTCTGCCCGAGGATTAGCCCAACCCCACCTGGGCTGCCTCTGACTCCTCACAACGGGATCTCCTGGATCATGTGCGTCTCTAGTCTGCATGGGCTGGCAGGTGGCAGCTGTCTGTCCGTCTGTCTGTCTGGAGGAGACGGATGGCTGCTGCTATGCCCATCCTACCACTATGCCTGTCTGATAGGGAGAGATGGACAGGCACAATTGCCCATCCTATCACCACGTCTGTCTGTCCAGGAGGGAAAGCCATACGCCACCATGTCCGTCTGTCTGTCCATGCCCTACACTGCTATGTCTATCCCTGAGCACAGCCCTGTCGGTTTGCCTGTCTGTACCATACACTGCCATGCTTATCAATAAGAGGACGCTGGGCACAGCCCTGTCCGTCTGTCTGTCCATAAGGGCAACTACCCACTGCCATGCCTATCTGTGAGGGCTGCTGGGCACTAAGGCCTGGTGTAGACAGCCTGGGCACCAGCATTCCCCCCCCCTCCCCCCCCCAAATCCCAGGCACAGATTAAATCTAGGATTAGGGCTGGGGGCCGCTTGGGCACTGCAAACAGCACAGAGCTCACATTGTACACCTGATGTCACAGCAGGCAGGGACACAAATATTAATAAAATACACCCAAAAGAACCTATTTTCAGCCATACGATGAGGCAGAACTGGCCTCCTCCTCCACCCTGACCATGCTGGAAACCCACCTCCTACCCCAAAAAACTCAGTATGAAGCCCCTGGGCTGGTGGATGGGACATTCAGTGCTGCAGGTGCTCAATGCAGGACAAAGATTCTCAGGGAAGGTGCCCACAGGGATGACGTTTGTAGGAGACAGAGAGCAGGGAATCAGACCATCAGGGTTTTTTTTTCTTACTTTTCCCTCCACTTCTTTCTTTTCTTTTTCTCCCCCCCCCCCCCCCCCCTTTGTTTCTTTCCCCTTTTTCCCCATTTTTTCTTTGCCTTTCCCTCTTCTTTCTCCTTAAAATTTTTCTTTTTTTCCTTTTTTATTTTTTCTTTTTCCCTTTTTCTTTTTCCCCCCTTTTCCTTTTTTTTTTCTTTTTTCCCCTTGTTTTCTTTTTCTTTTTTACTTTCTTTTCTTTCTTTTTCCCTTTTCCCCCTTTTTTCTCTTTTTTTCTTTTTCTTCTTTCCCCCTTTTCTCTTTTTCCTCCCTTTCCCCCTTTTTCTCCTTTCCCCCCCTTTCCCCCCCTTTTTCTCCTTTTTTCTCCTTCTCTTCTCTTCTCTTCTCTTCTCTTCTCTTCTCTTCTCTTCTCTTCTCTTCTCTTCTCTTCTCTTCTCTTCTCTTCTCTTCTCTTCTCTTCTCTTCTCTTCTCTTTTCTCTTTTCTCTTTTCTCTTTTCTCTTTTCTCTTTTCTCTTTTCTCTTCTCTATTCTTTTCCTTCCCTTTCTTTCCTTTTCTTTTCTATCTTTTTTCCTCTTTCTTTTCTTTCTTTCTTTCTTTCTTTCTTTCTTTCTTTCTTTCTTTCTTTCTTTCTTTCTTTCTTTCTTTCTTTCTTTCTTTCTTTCTCTCTCTCTCTCTCTCTCTCTCTCTCTTTTTCTCTCTTTCTCTCTTTCTCTCTTTCTCCCCACAATCGCGCTGCTCTGATTTCATTATTTCCTTTGCAATTATCAAATCAACTCTGCTTCCGAGGGAGGGCACTTCGCTTAACTCGGGCATCACCGCGCCCCGCCCGCCGCCGCTCCGTCTCCGGGCACCGGGCGGCCTCCAAACCCCTCCTCGGGCTTGGGGGGGGTGGGGGAGGTGGGGAGTAGAAGCAAAAGAAAAGAAAAAGAAAAAGAAGAAGAAAAAAAAATCCCACCGGCTGCTCTCGGTACGCACGCACCTTTTCGGCCGATGATGGAGCGAATGAAAGTTTCATTCTTTTTTGACCCCCAAAAATGCCTCTCGAAGCGTTCGGATGGAGCAGAGGGGAGCGATTCGTCCCTCGGCTCCGTCCTCCCATCTCTTCCCCCCCCCCTCACCCCCCCCCCCCGCCGCCCCGTCCCGGAGCGCTTCTCGGATCCCATTCCGCGGTGTCTGCGCGGAGCTGCGCGCCCCAGGTACGGCGCTGACATTGATGTCACCGAATTAGAGTTAATGGCAGCAGCCTGCTCCTCATTATTAATTGTCTTTGTGTTTGGATAAAGTATGTAATCTTCTCCTCAACCACACCATTAAAATAGGTTGCCTTTTCAATTAAGAACTGTCTTGAGCGCAGCAGTCAATTTTCCTAATGAAGATGCATTATATTTTCACTTTTTTTTTTTTTTTCTTTTTAATAATGGGAAAATCCCACGTTTTCATTAGGCGTGATTAGGGAGAAAGTACAAGAGGGGGTTTGGCTGAACTCGATGCGGCCCGTGCGGTGTATTAAGCGCTTTTAAATAAATTGCAATTTCCTAGAGCCGAGAAGAGGGTTGGGGTACACATACGGCCGCGTTCGCTTCCTTCAGATTAATAAAATGCGGAGCCCGTTCTTTAAAGCGCACTCATCAGATGGAAAATAGTGATTAAACCAACTCCAGCCCACTCTTAGCCGCAATTACTCGGGTAAACTTTTCGCCCAGCCCCGCTCGCTTTGCATTAAACCTGAGGATGATGCTCTGCGATAGACTTGCTGCTAATGTGCGGCTTTGGGGAACAAATAGCGCGGTTTAATCACGCAGAAACGCACCGGGATGGGCTCAGCATTAATTTTCCCCAAATAAACGCGCATTGTTTCATACGGAGATCCCATCGGAGAAGGGCAGCCCCGGGGCTTTGGGAAGGAAAAAGGTTTGGGGGGACTCGGAGGGGTAAAAAGACACTGGGGGGGGGGGGGGGAAATAAATAGATATCGCACCGCGTGGAAGCAAAGGGTTAAATTTTACACGATGGAAAACACTTTAAAAAAAATCAACCGAAGAAATGAAAAGAGGGGGAGAAAAAAAAAAGGAGGGGGGGAGAAAAAAAAGGGGGAGGAAAAAAAAAAGCGCTACGGGAAAAAGAAAGTGCGGTGTTTGCGCGCTGCGGGGGGACGGGAGTGGGTAGCAGAGCGGTGCTGCGCTCCGGGACCTTTGTTAGGGACAAACGGAGAGGAGGGGAACCCATCGGCACCGATTGCTTCGGAAAGGGGGAAAAAAAAAAAAAACCATCACTGCACTCTTCGGTTTTCAAGTTTGGCGAACCGACAGCACCGCTGCCTGCAGAGGGGAACGGAGTTGGGCTTAAGGGTAATTTCTGATCCGCATGGCAACAACAACAACAGTTGGTTGGTGGTGGTTTGTGGCTTTGTTTGGGTTGGGGGGGGTGTTGGTTGGATGGGGTGGGGTTTGCTTGGGGGGTTCGGGGGGTAATTTTTTAATGACCATTTGTCTCTCCACCAGCCAGCGGCTAAAGAAGATCTGCAAAGAGTGGCAAAGAAGATTTTCGATTAAAAGCTGAGCCCCATCTCCCCGGATTACTTTATATCGATTTTTATATATACGGCTGCGATTGATGGGCTCTAATTAAAAATCCAAAGGTGGGGGGGGGTGGGAGGGAGGCTGGGGGGGGGGGGGAGTTCTTTCTGGATCTCAATAAAAAGAGCTTTTCATATACGGGGAATAAAGGTTGGAAAAGGTTACAAACGAAAGAGCAGTTTAAAGCTTCTCTGCGGTTTTCTTTTCTTCTTTCTTACAAAACCCTTTTTCTGGCTCTTTCTCTCCATCCCCCACCCCACACCCCCCCTCGACCCCTTCATTTCTCCTAAGTTTGCCAACAGACAAAGATATTGGACTGGAACCGTTATTTTAATATCTGGGTTGGGAGCTGTAATCTGATTGCTGTAGGACTCTGCTCGTCAGGGGAACTTCGTGGCCTGGAGAGGAATATGATGGAAACAAGCAGTGGGAGCTCCTGCCAGCATGCATAGACAGACACGTGGACACACAGACATCAACACATGGACATACGGACACATAGATACGTGGACACAGACACGTGGACACGTAGACACAGTGACACACAGACACGCGGACACACGGATACACGGACACACGGACACAGTGACATACAGACACACGGACACATGGACACGCAGACACCTGGATGTACAGACATACTTGGACATAGACATACAGACACATGGGTACATATATATGGGGACACGTGGGGATGGGGACAGATGGACACACAGACCCACTCCCCATCCTCCCCATTCGTGCTCTCCTCCTCCCCTATCCCAAATACTTCTTTCAATTTCATTTCAGCTGGTGATTTATTTCCCTACCGAAGTTTTTATTTTGGAGGGGGGGAGGGGGGGTTCTTTCTGCATTTTCTCAACCTATTTTTTATTGGGTGGGTGGATAGGGGGGGGGAATGTCCAACCCTGCCGACCCTCCCCAGGTGGGAGCCGACCTCCCTCTCCCTGCTCTCTAGATACCACACTTTAGAAGCTGCCCCGCTCCGGGATGGGCTGTGCTCACACAGTTCACCCCCAATGCCTCCTCCCTCAACCCCAACCGGCTCAAATGATGAAACTTTCATTCAGGCGAAGATATTGCCTTCATTTTTTTTCTTCTTCCCCCCCCCCCCCCCCCCCTCGGAAAACAACCCCCCCCATGCACACACCAAAGGAGGTTCCATCCCATGCGCTTGGAAAAGGAGGTGGGGGGGGGAGGAATTACTTTTAACCATTCCATTTTAAAACGAATTCGGCTCCTTCCCGAAGTGTTGCGGCTTTCCCCCGTGGCTGCAGCACTGCACCCCCAAAGGAGATATTTGGGAGGGAAGGGGAGGGGGGGGAGGTTGGACGCGACGACACGAAAAGAAAATAAAAAACCCCGCCATTGAATTGCAGATAAACTTGAAGGAAAGTGCGGCATATTTTAACGAGACGCAAATCCGATGAGGGGAAAAGCTTAAAAGTGCGGAGCCCATCAGAGATAGAAAGATGACAAATAATACATCGGTTCATTTTGGGATTGGGAGGGGGGTAGGGGGGGGGTGTCGTTCCTTCACTTTCTCCCAACCTCAAGAAATGAATTTTTTGTTTCTCTCTCTCTCTCTCTCTCTCTCTCTCTCTCTTTGTCATAATACACAAAAGCAGCGATCAGCCCCGGCGGGCAGAGACACGCGGCGATAACACCACTTCGGAACGGTCGCGTTAAGCAGAAGGGTCGGAAATTACAGCGGGGAAAGGAAAGCAAAGAGAGAAAGAGAGGGGAGAAAAAAGAACTACGAGAAAGCGAAGGGATGGAGCCGAACCCGACTGGCATCGGAAGTTGAGGAACTTACTGAGCAGCAGAAGTTACAGTTCCTTTCCATCCCGAGAGCTGATCTGGGGGTTCTCTGAGCACAAAAAGTCGCTCCCCGTTGAGCCCGAGTTTACGTACGGCTCTGTATACCTGCCCGGAGCTGCTATCCGAACGGAGCGCAGGAGGTCGGAAAGGAGTTTGGTCTCTTTGGTTGTTTTGTTTAGTTGGTTTTTTGGTTGTTTTGGTTTTGGTTTTTTTTTTTCCCTAAAAAAAAATAATTAATTAAAAAATAAAAATTAAAAAACAAAACAAAACACAGTTCCTACGGCTGCCTCTTGTTTGTCTGGTTGGTTTTTTGGGGGGGCAACTTTTTCCGAGGTTGAAGGCGGAATGCGGCTGCAAAGTGTGTGTAGGATCGCTCCGGGATGAAGGTTTTCCCCCTTTTTTTTCCCCCTCTCGGATCCGATCTTTGCGAGAGCCATTCCGACACATCACTAAGCTAAAGGGAAATTCTCTTTGATAAAGCGGTGTTCCCAGCTTCTGGGTTTTAAAACCTAAATCTATATTCAAATCTGGCTGAAGGTGTGTTCTGGGATTTATGAAAGCCTCTTAAAGGGGTAAATTTACCAAACCGTGACAAAATCATCACAATCTTACTTTAGACATCTGAAGTGGATGGGAATTTTAAAGAGACCCCTCGTTGCTTTCGGTCGCACCGTCCATCCCCACCGTTCGCTCCATTGGCCGCGGGGACGATCCCAACTTTGGGGCCGGGCCGGGCAGCGCTGTGCCCGAGGGCTGCCGCCCCACGGCGCTCGGATGGAAGCAGGGATGATGCTCCCATTTCCCTTATCCATTCCCAAGCATTGAATTTTCTTTCCTCTCCTCTCCGTTTCCTCCAACCCCCCAAAAACCCCTTTCTTCCTCTCTCCCCCCCCCGTCCTTCCTCCTCCCCCCCCCTCCTTTCCAGCCCGCAACACACCGCTCCTATATTTATTTATTTTAATTTTTTTTTTTTTTAATCGATTTCGAAAATACCCTCCTGCTCAGGAAACACGGGAACGAATTATCTCTCTCATTCTTCCAAGGTGGATTAAGGTTATTAAATAATATGTGGGGGCGGGAGGGGATGGCGGGGAGGTGAAGGGGGGGGGGGGGGGGGAGGGGGAGGAAGGGTTGCACGGGGATATTTAGTGCTGTGCTGTGCTCCGGGAACGGCAGGGCCGTGCGGAGCGGTGAGGGGAGGATTTTCCCCAACGGAGCTTTGGGTGAATGTAAAGGATGTGGGGAGGGAGGGGGGGGAGAGAGGTGGGAGGTGGATGGAGGGGGGAGGAGGGGGCTGAAAAGGTACTACCTCCCTTAAAAAAAAAAAAGAAGAAAATTAAGACTAAAATGTAGCCAAAAGAAAACAGATAACAATTTAAAAGTATCACGGATTTGGGAAAATTAAAAGAAAAAAGCCACACAAACACACACACACACACAAAAACAACTCCAGAGAGTGAAGAGAAAGAGAGAAGAGAGGATTCGGGGCTCCCGGGGGGGAGGCCAAGGCACCAACTTTCAGAGAAGTCCCTTTGGCAAAATGCGGGCAAAAAGTGGGAGCGGCTCCTTTGGGCAGCGATCGCTTTGTGCAGCGGGGTTATTCGGGTTGTTGGGTTGTTTGGTTGTTTGTTTAATTTCTCCTCCTCTCTCCTCCCCTATTTCCCTTCTCCCCCTCCTTCCTCCTCCTCTTTGGGAAGCCAAAAAAAAAAAAAAAAAAAACCACAACCAAAAAAAACCCCAACAACAACACTGCAACGACCCAACCCCGAGCATCCCAAATCTGCTCCCGTACCGCTCCGACTCGGGTCGGTTGTTTCTCTAAACCCAAAGACAACCGCGTTGGATTGCACACAACGGGGAGAGCAACGGAAAGGCGAATTAATTGCCGTCCCTTCATTAACATAGGTCACCCCACGAAAACGATGGAGCCGCTGCGTTTTGGCACGAGAGAGGAAAGTGCGCGCAGAGCGGGGCTGAGCGCTCTGCTCCCTCCCCGAGCTCTGCCGCTCCGCACAGCTCCGCGATCTCTTTGCTTCCTCTGCCCGAGCTGGGAGCTGCGCAGAGCCCGGCCCTCCTCCCACCACCCGATCGCTGAGCTGAGTTTATTTCTTTTAAAATACTGACGCGTCCCGCTTTGAAAATGCGGCGCAGAGCGAATCTCGTTCTGCGGCTCCATCCAGAGCTGTATCTCAGATGTATCCCGTGTATTCATGTATTTTTACATGCGTATTTTTGTGCATTCATACTTATTTGATGTCTGTTTATATTTATATGCACGCAGACATATGTTTATATTACACCTATACACATTCACACACACGTCTGTGACCCCCAGGACTGATCGTCCCCCTTCTCCTGTCCTTCCCCATCCCAAACACTTTCAGCTTTGCTCAGGGGGTGCTCCCAGGTTGGGGATCCCGGTGCTGGGACACCCCAATACCCCTTTCCATTACCCTGAAAGGTGGGATCTCCCCGCAGCTTTGCTCTCCCCCAACCCTGTATTACTCAGCCAAAGGCTCTGCCATACTCCGAGTCCACCCCCCCAAAAATGTTTACTTCCATATTTTAATACCTTTTGTTGTTTCTATTATCCCCCTCTCCTCACTCCCCCCCCCAGTCATAAGCTTTCTACGGTCCTCTCTTTCCTTCCTTCCCCGGGCAATGCACTCTCTGCTTAAAGTCCATCACATTCATTTGTACAATGACTTCACACGTTGCGGTCCATAATGTGTATTTTTAAACCGAGCACCTCCTTTTAATGGACATTCTCGTGTCATTTCGGCGGCTGTTATTTCTCTCCTGATTGTCCCCCCGGTCCAGCAGCGGCCCTGTTTTTTCCTCCCCCTGTTGTGTGTTTTTATTATTTTCCCCCTGGCTTAGATGTGTCAATCACTCTCTCCCTGCCATTGGTTGGAGAGTTTGCGTCAAAAAGTTGCCAGAGAGGCGCTTTCTCAGCAAAGCTCCCCGAGAGAGGTAGAGACCTCAGCTCCAACGCACTCTGCCACTATTATTAAAAATAAAATCACTCGACCAACTCCGGCACCGCCAGCTCTGTACGTACCGAGCGCAGCCCCCGAGCATCCCCGCATCCCTCTCCCGCACCGCCCCCATCCTCCCCCCCCCCCACTTCTTTTTATTCCCCCCTATTTCTTCTTTTTCAAACATTTTTTTTTTCCCCCTCTCTCCTCTCCCCCTTTCTCCCCCCACCCCACCCCTCCCCTCCACCTCAGTGGCGTGGGCATGTGCATGCGGCGCGCTCCCTAACCTCCCGCTTTGTGCTTTCTCTCTCTCAGCTCAACCCCAGCCCTGAATTTGGAGAGGACCCGACCGTCGGCTCAGCCCCCCGCGCCCCCCAGCCCTGCCCGCGGCCCCGCAGGTAAGTGAGGCACCGCGTTTGGGGCACCGCTCCTAAACACAACGACTATGGGAGAGGAGGAAGGTGGTGATCGTAAATTATTACGCTTATTTTATTATTACTTATTTTGGTTTTAAGTGCTTTTATGCCTGGAGCTGAGGGCACGAGAACAGGGAGCGGGATACGGGGATGCGCCGGTGCCCCCCGCACTGAGTCGGGAATAACCCGCACTGCCATGGGGAGGCCGGACCGGGCCGGGCCGAGAGGAGTGAGGATGCCCCGAAGGCTGAAACATTCCCCAAAGGCCCAAATGCGGGAGCGGAGGATGGGGACAGGCGATTCCCACGGCTCGCCCCTAAGCCCCTCTCTCCGCCGTGAGCTCGCTGCGCGTTTCCTCGCCTCGCATTATTCCCCCCCCCCCCTGATTATTTGGTCTTTTATTCTTCCCCGGCCCCGAGGTGGACTTGGAAAATGAGAAAGAACCGGGAAAATATTTTTTTTTCTTTTTCTTTTTTTTTTTTTTTTTATTTCTCTCTCTCTCTTTTTTTTTTTTTTTTTTTTTCCCCGACTGGAAACTCCGCTCGTCGAGCTGCGGAGACTCCGCACCCGCGGAGCCGCGCCGGGAGCATCTGGGCTTGGCATCCTCGGGGCTTTGGGGCTACGAACCCCGACGCGGGCAAAACGGATGGAGTGAACCGCATCCCGGTCCGAGAGCTGCCTGGGCTGTTTTATATCTCCCCGCTTAATTTATTTTAATTATTATTATTATTATTATTTGGCCGCGGGAAAGCGCTTCCCAAAGGCTCCGTGACCCGAATGGTACCGCGCTGACAAAGAGAAAGTCGGGAAAGTCCTTGTGAAGGTGCACAAGTTTCGTTAGGGAGGAACTCCTCCGTGGGGCTGAGATCGGTTTGGGGTTTGTGAGAAGTTGGGATTTGTTATTCGTTTCGTTAGAAGAAAAAGGAAAGAGAGAAAGAGAGAGAGAAAAGAGAGAAAGAAAAAGAGAGAAAGAGAGGAAGAAGGAGGGAAGAAAAAAGGGAGAAAGAGAGAGAGAGAAAGAGAGACAGAGAGAGAGAGAGAAAGAGAGAGAGAGAAAGAGAGACAGAGAGAAAGAGAGAAAGAAAGAGAGAAAGAAAGAAAGAGAGAAAGAAAGAAAGAGAGAAAGAAAGAAAGAGAGAAAGAAAGAAAGAGAGAAAGAAAGAAAGAGAGAAAGAAAGAAAGAGAGAAAGAAAGAAAGAAAGAAAGAAAGAAAGAAAGAAAGAAAGAAAGAAAGAAAGAAAGAAAGAAAGAAAGAAAGAAAGAAAGAAAGAAAGAAAGAAAGAAAGAAAGGGGAAAAAAAAGAGAAAAAGAGAAACTAAAGAAAATAAAAGGAAAGAAAAAGAAAGAAAAGCAAAAACAACTCAATTAACGATGAGGTTATAAAAACGCGATCGTGGAGGCAGAGATGGGACGACGGCCCCGAGGTGAGGTCGCTCCCGACCGCCCCTTTCGTTCTCCGGAGCCTCAACGGAGCGCGGAAACAGCGCGGCAGAGCCGAGAGGAGACACCGCAGCCGGTGCGGATATATTTATAGTGAAGGATATCAACCCCCCTCCGTTTCGGAAAAAAAAAAATAAAGAAAATAATAATAATAATCAAAGCAATGGAAGTAATGCGGGCAGGGTGCGAACGGAGTTTTTCCTCGCCGACCCCAGCCTCAATTCCCCTTCAGTCCCTCAGCACTGTGCCCCAATCCCCGGAGCTTCTCCCCCCGACCCCCGCGGTGCCCCGGGCGCAATGTGCGCTCACGGTCGCTCCGTTCATCCATCAGCGGGGCCGGGGCCGGCGGCCCGTAATTAGGGAGCGTGTGCCGCCCGGATTATCTCGTTAGTTTATCAAGAAAACATTTATTATAATTAATTCTCGGACGGGGTAATTATTATTGAGCGAGGGCAGAGCAACTGGTAGGAGAGCGGGGGGGAGGAGGGGGAAAGGTGACAGATTGCGGAGCGGAGCCGTTGCTCCGCGGGTTGAGGCGTTGCGCGGCCGCGGGGGCTCCGCGGGGCTCCCGAGTTCACGGGGATGGAAAGCTTTTAATTTTCATGAATTAATTATTAATTATTATTATCATTTTTTTATTATTATTTTTTATTTTATTTATTTATTTTTTTTTAGAGCCGTGCTTTCTGTTTGTTATTGTTGTTGTTCGTTGGCTCGTTCGCAAGCGTGCACCCACATTAATGTTGCTCTCTCCCTCTGCATAACGCACCCCCTTGGAGCGGCTTCCCCCCCCCCCTTCACCTCTCTCTCGGGAAAGCTTCACCCTCTCCAGGGCAGTGCGGTGAAAGCTGGGCAGAACCGCGCACGCTGCGCGCACGCGGAGCCGCTCCGCGCATTTGGAAGCAGCACCGCTGCACCGGGGGGCATAGAGAGGGGTCGGGGGGTGAGGAGTGGGGGGAGCTGGAGCAGAGCCTCAGGGTGTTCGATAGCCGAACCGTTGAGCTTTAGGCTGTTTGGGGAAGAAAGTTGCGCTCCTGTTTATTTATTATTATTATTATTTTCCGACGGCGCAGGGAGAAGGGCGAGATTTGGTCGAAAAATATATTAAAAAAAAAAAAAACAAAGGGGTAAAAAGGCACTTTTTGTTTTCCCCCCAGGGGTTGGAGATTTAACCCTTTCAGGAGCGCCGGGCACGGCCATTTCTCCGCGTTTAGTTCCCCCGTCCCCGCGCAACGCGCGGTGTTTGTTTTGCTCCTGCTCCGTCATCAAGAGTTTCTTGAAAGCCTAATAAATCTGTTACTCGCCTCCAAATCTAATTACCCGCAGTACTAATTAGGTGCAAATGGCCGGTGGAAATTACTACTGGTGGTAGAGCAGAAAAGTTTGTCTCTTCCCCGAGCGGGCATTTGAGCTCTGAAATGCAGCAACGTCGGGGGGAAGGGCGGGGGGGGGGGAGGTCTGAATGTACCCAAACCTGGGATAATTAAAGTCCTTGCAAGAGACTGGGGGAGAGATAGGTTTCTTGAATTGTTTCTTTGTTTCTCACCCTTGGGCTTTGTTATCTGCATTATTTATTTAGCCGAGGGGTTCTTTGTGTCTGCGAATGGCCCCAATCAAGTTTTGCTTGAGACAATTAGCTGGTGCCCGGCCGGGAATCCTATGCAAATGCCCCGGGCGGCCGTACAATGCGGGCAGTTGAAGGCATGGGGGGGTTTTGTTCGGGCAGTAATTACTGGATGGGACGTACCCCCCCCCCCCTCCCCTCCTTCTCCTCCCCTCCCTGCCTTTTTTGGGAGGGATGCGTTGATCTCCTCAGTCTCTCCCAGCTCCCAAATCCGGCTGCGGTCCGGGTTAAGAGCAGCGGGGATAAAGGCAGGGGGGCAGCGAGCTCCCTGACCCCCTCCTCTCGCTCCACAGGCACCTGGCGACCCCCCCCCTCCGCCCGACGGCATCCCCAGCACCGCCCGGGGCAGGCAGGGCGCTCGGGCGGACCCCCCTCGCCCGGATTTCGGCCAACTCTCCTCCCCGCTCCAACTTTAGCATGATGTCTTATCTTAAGCAACCACCTTACGCAGTCAATGGCCTGAGTCTCACCACCTCGGGCATGGATTTGTTGCATCCGTCCGTCGGTTATCCCGGTAAGGCACCTTTTTCTCCCTTTTGCCGGTCTCCCTTTTCCCCTCTGCCCCGCGGATTTCCCAAGAGGAGAAGCCCCAGAGGCACACAGTGCCCTGAGATTAGAATGGCCGGGGGTTTGCGGTTCTCCTTTTCCCCTTCCCGCTCCTCTTTTCCCGGGGGAAAGGGCTGCAAAAAGAGAACAGATGCTCCAACCCCAGCCGGGAGGGATGGGGAGGAAGAAGCAACGCTGCAAAATAAGGCACCTGGGAACGGGCAGCGGGAGCCAGCGGGAACAGGAATGCCTCTCTGGGGAGGGGTCCGGGGGGGTTCACAGGGCTCTGAGCACCACTGAATGACAGCCAGGGCTTCTGGCTCCGTTCGCAGCCACCCCCCGAAAGCAGAGGCGGGAGCGCACCACCTTCACCCGGGCGCAGCTGGACGTGCTGGAGGCCCTGTTCGCCAAGACCCGCTACCCCGACATCTTCATGCGGGAGGAGGTGGCCTTGAAAATCAACCTGCCCGAATCCAGAGTGCAGGTAGGAACGGGGAAGAAAACGGATAGGGAGTCCAGCTGGTACCCTCTGCCTCCAGCTTGCTGTACCAAGAGGTGTTTTAGGGGATGATGCCAAACCTAAAGGGCGATCGAATGGCTATGGGGTGAAGCGTGCTCAGGAAGGGGTGATGGTGCAGGGGGAGATGGAACGGCTGCTTGCCCCCAGTCTGGGCTGTAGGATGCTGCCACTTTCTCCCAGAGCTTTGGGGCTTGGTGCTGCACCAAGCCCTCCAACAGTCTTCTGAGCCCTCCACTCCCCACCCTGGGCTCCTTAGGTCTCTACCAGCATCTGCACACTCCCTTGGAGAATTCTCAGTCTTGCAGGCGCTTGAGGCCCCATGCAAAGTATCCCCAGGGACCCCTGCATCCTTGGATCTCCAAGACTGGGGGCTTCCTCTGCCTCCAGAGGGGCTTTGATAGCAGAGAGGAGGCCTTGGGACCCCTCTGCTGGAACCAGGTTGCGTCTTGCCTACCAGCAGCCCATGGCTTCCCAATCCATAGAACATCCCGGTGTGCTGCTGGTAGGGCAGGAGCACGGTCCTGAGATCCAGGACAACCCTTGCATCCTCCAACCCCATCTGTCCTGCTCACCTCTCTGGTCACAAGAGCCACATGGTGCTGTGTCCCCTCTTATTCCCAACCTTTTCCCCCATGGTACCCTGATAGAAGAGGTGGAGATAGGTCAGGGTGCTGACCCTGGCTGGGATCTGAGAGACTGTTTAGGAGGTGAGTTTTTACCTGGCTCCCAAGCTCTGCCTCTCTTTTCCTAATTGTTTCCACCCTTTCCGATGCTCTGTTTTTTTCCAATTAAGGGCTTGACTTCAAGAGGCCTCAAAAAGTGATTCCTGGGGGTCCCTGACCGGCAAACAGCAAATAGGGAGTGCTCCCCCCCCCCCGCCCTTCTCCCCCCAAAGTGGCCTTATTAAGCCTTTTGATTTGCCCATTTCTACTTGTTATTATTGCTAATGATCTCGGTGAAGGGGAGCCTTTCCCTGCAGCAGCCTCCGCAGCTCCCACGGCTTGCTCTCAGCCCCTCGGGGTGCCTGTGTGTCCCTAATGCCAGGCTTCTCTCCATCCTTCCCTCCTTCCCTCCCTCCCTCTCTCCCGGTTCCCAGGTGTGGTTCAAAAACCGCCGGGCCAAGTGCCGGCAGCAACAGCAGCAGCAGCAGAACGGGGGCCAGAACAAGGTGAGGCCAGCCAAAAAGAAGAACTCACCGGCCCGGGAAGTGAGCTCGGAGAGCGGGACCAGCGGGCAGTTCACACCCCCCTCCAGCACCTCGGTCCCCACCATTTCCAGCAGCAGTGCCCCCGTGTCCATCTGGAGCCCGGCGTCCATCTCCCCTCTCTCCGATCCCCTGTCCACCTCTTCCTCCTGCATGCAGAGGTCCTACCCCATGACCTACACCCAGGCATCAGGTTACAGCCAAGGATACGCCGGCTCGACCTCCTATTTCGGAGGGATGGACTGTGGATCTTATTTGACCCCTATGCACCACCAGCTTCCCGGACCAGGGGCCACCCTGAGTCCCATGGGTGCCAACGCGGTCACCAGCCACCTCAACCAGTCTCCAGCTTCCCTCTCCACCCAGGGCTATGGAGCCTCCAGTTTGGGCTTTAACTCGACCACCGATTGCTTGGATTATAAAGACCAAACCGCCTCCTGGAAGTTAAACTTCAATGCTGACTGCTTGGATTATAAAGACCAGACATCCTCATGGAAGTTCCAGGTTTTGTGAAGGCCCGCGGGAACCTTTGTGATAATAAGAGAAATCGTGACGAGAACAAAACACGCTGGGCCGAACGCTCCAGCATTAGTCAGGTCTTGGTTAAATTAAAGAGAAAATAACTAAACGGACAAACGGACAAACAAACGAACATAAATCCGACGACGACGACAACGGTGACAAAAGAGGGACAGTGTTGGTGTGACCACGTTCAGACTCATCTCCTGCTCAGACGCTCTGGAAAAGGAACGACAAAGAGGAAAACGGAGGAGGAAGGCCTTAAACGGACAGATCATCTAGTGAGCAGAAAACAGACAGACCAATCCGTGTTCTTTATAGTTTTAGGCAATTGTTGGGTTTCTTTGTTTGGAAGAGGTGGGAGATCGTTCCACCTACGGGCCAGTTTTTAAACAACAAAAAAAAAAAAGTCTAGGTTTTTATTTCTTTTTGTGTGTGCGTGGAAAGATCCTTCACCCAGAGGTTTCCAACGTGTTAGCCAACCCTTGGTTAAAATATTCGGAATGGACAGCGTCTCTCTTTCTCTTTTTCTCCCCTTTTTTCTCCCTCCTTCCCTCCCTCTTTCTTTCTCTCTCGCGCTCATCCAACTGTTTGACGCCCAACTCAAGTGGGCACCGAGAGAACTTGGTTCAGGGCTGTGTGGGTTGTGTGACTGATTGTCCTAGCTGCACTACTTTATTTAAAGAAAAAAAAAAATAATGTTCATAAGGAGTCAATATGTAGTTTTTAAGAGACAATCAGTGTGTGTCTTATATAAATGGTACATCTGTGGTTTTTAATCTGTGCTAGACTTCAAAACTGTGATCTCCTGTATTGTATGCAACTACGAACTCCGCACCAGCGGGAGTTCCGCTGTGATTTAAATAGGTTATAATTATAAGTGAAATTCAGAGCAACTGAGTTACTTATTATCATCTTTCTAAAAAAATAAAAAAGAATATATATTAAAAAAAAAAAAAAAAACCCACAAAAAAAACACGATCGCCTTTCACCAGAGGTGAACTGCACTGAAACTTTTTACAACAAACTGTCTCTGAATGAAAGAGAAAAGACCGAAAATAACCACCCAAGGACATTAAACTCCTCTGGAGTTCACTTACAGCCGGCCACGCTGGCAGTAGCCGTCAAATCAAACAGGACTTCGGGCAGTTGCTCTGACCTGGACGAATTTAAACTGAGAAATTCATTGTCGTTTATGCTTGCAGATGTTAACTGAAAAAAAAAAAAAAAAAAAAAAAAAAAAAAAAAAGATATATATGCATAAACCTTTCTTTTTTTTTTTTTTTTTTTTTTTTTTTTCCTTCTTTTCTTTTCTTTTCCTGGATTTGGCAGATATGTATAATTATATTAAAATGGTTCTAGCACACTCCATGGTTGTTGTCCGTTTCGATCGCGGCCGGCAGCGGTTCTGCGGGCAGAGGAGGGCTTTGCAATCCCACGCCCTGGCTGGGGGCTTCTTTTTGGGCAGGGAAGGATGCAAAACAGAATGACTGATTTCTTTTATTTTTATATATTTTTATAACCTGACCATGCGTTTCAAACCTGCTTCCCAAATCTCATCCTTCGGAGGAGGAATGGTGTTTCGTTTAGGGAGAGCCCCGGACTTCCCTCGGTAAATCAAGAGGGAAAAGGGGGACGGGGAGCACCAGGCAGGGCTCGTGTCTGAGCAGAGGAACTGGGGAAGGAAAGCGCTGGTTTTCAAGCTGCAGTTTCACCAAATGAATTGGGATCAGGCTCTTCCCTGATGTCTCTGCTCACAGTGGCCCTACAGGATTGTGTGAGCCCCGTAGTCAGTCTGGATTTAATGCAGTAAACCAACAGACCGCTGGAAAAGGAGAGGCAAATGGAAGCGGTTGCTGGATCTGCACTCCTGCCACCAGCTGTACCCAACCACCACCCCACCATGGTCCCCACGTAGCTCATGGGCACGATGTCTTCTTGCAGCCTTGAGCATCCCTTGGCTTCGCTTTCCCCTTGGGCTCTGCTCAACCCTTGTAGGGTCCATGCGCCCGCAGGGAGCCTCCTTCAATCAACCACATTTATGAACACGCTGCTGTGCCCCAAAACCACCATCAGTGCCCATCTATTAAAACAAGCATCCTCCACCACGCAGCAAAGCAGCTGTCTCCAAACGAAAGCGAGTTTTCACACTGCTTTAACTTACTGCTCGGAGCACATGGATGGTTTTTGCACGAGTTGTGCCCATGGCTGCCCTGCTCCCAGCTAGGGATGCTTCCAGCTCCCCACCACCAGCAGTGCCAGCAAAGCCGTGCATGAGGTTCCAGCATTGGTGCAAACCAATGGAGTTGAACCCTCCCCGAAAAACCACTCATGCAAAATACACTCAGAAAAAGCCAATCCCTGTTGAATTAGGGCACAGCATCACACCTGCCTGGAAAAGCTCTTTGTTTGGTGGGCTTTTGATTTTTTTTCTTTTCTTTTTTTTTTTTTTTTTTTGCAGCCTCTTTAAAAGCACTTTGCTCGTTTTGCTCTTCCCATCTTATCTTTTGCTGTTCTTTTCTGAGTGGTTCCCTGTCTTTTAGGGATGAGCTCCTTCAGCTAGCGCTCATTTTTTATCAGAAAAGCCAGTTCGTGCCAAGAATTTCTTTCTCTAAATTTTTTCCTGGCATTTTGCACTCCCCACATGGTCTCTACCTGTTTTCTGATTTTAATTTAAATGGGTGCTCATGTGGGCAAAGGGCAAAATCCTGTGGTGAGACGGCAAATGCAATATATTATTTAAAGAACATTTAAACTCCTTTTTCATTTTCAGTGTTTTAGATCTCCCTTCCAGCTAAACTCATTTCCTCTGAATGGAAGCTGCAGAAGGGAACTCTGAATCGAATAAAATCAGTAGAGAAGTTGATGGTTCACCATATTGCTTTCATTTTGGAAAGCCAGATTTAAGGGCAAAGAGCTCATTGGTGGTGTGTTAGATTTGAGGTGTCTCTTATCCACCCCCTGTTCTGCAGGGTGATGTTTCCCAACAGAGGGGAAAATTAGGCAAAAATGGGGGGAGAACAAGAAAACTGGAGGCAATTATTGAGTGCCCAGTCCTCAGTCAGGGAGCACTGCCCCAGCCCCAAAGCAGGGATGAGTTCTGCATAATCTCATTTTCAGGACCTGCCAGTTTCCAAGGAGACAGGGGACAATTACAGCCAAAAGCTGGATTTAGGGACTCACAGCACAGCTTCCCCAGTGGGTGCACAGGGAGCCCCAAAAGGCCCCACTCAGCACCAGCACTGCCCTTACCTGAGGTTTATGGGGAGGAGCTGAAGGGATGGTGGAGGATTTGGGAGGCTTGGGGTTGGATTTGGGGTTTGGAGGGCTGGATAAGATTGCAGCTTGGGTTTGGGTTTGGTCTGGGTCCTGGGCCCCATCCAGTTTTAGGGGATGAGAGGAGACATCAGAGGGCCCTCGCCCTTGCTCCCTTCTTCCACCTCCATTTCCCAAGGTAAGAGGGTTTAAGCCCCAGGCCCCTTGCACAAGCAGGGATGCCAAAGAGGCAGAGCTCAGGAGGGAACACCCCATGGTCATCACAGGGCCATGGCCTCCCTCAGCCCCTCTTGGGGGGCTGTAAGTTGGGGAGGGGGCACCTCCCTGCATGCACACACCCCGCATAGGCATGCATGGAGCATATCCGTAAACACACATAGCATGAATGCTCTTCTCAGTGCATACACACAACTGCATATATCACACAAATGCATGTATGAATGCAAGTCTGAGGACGTAAATAGCAGAAATGCACATGCATGGCTATAAATGTGTGTGGCACCAACCCATGTAGTATAAATACAGGCATGTTAAATGCCTGATGCTTGCACGTATTGGTAGATATATGTACTCATATATATACAAATGTATTTAGCACAGATGGATGCAGTGAAGCCCACAGCAGTAGTGCCTGCAGGTTTAAGCTGCTCTGACTGCTGTAGTAGCTGTGCAGTGCCCCAGGAGCACTGTGGGTAAGGAGGAAGAGAAGAAAAAGAGAAAGAGAAAGAAAAAAAAGTAAAAGGAAAAAAAAGAGAGAGAGAAAAAGGAAAAGGGAAAAAAAAAAAAAAGAGGAAAAAAAAAAGAAAAAGAGAAAGGGGAAAAGAAAAGGGGAGAGGAAAAGGAAAAGGGGAAAAGGAAAAGAAGAGGGAGAAAAGGGAAAGGAAAATATAAAGAAAAAAAAAGGGAAGGAAAGGAAGGGAAAGGGGAAGAAAGAAAATGAAAAAGGAAAAAGGAAGAAGGAAAAAGGAAGAAGGAAAAAGGAAGAAGGAAAAAGGAAGAAGGAAAAAGGAAGAAGGAAAAAGGGAAAAGGGAAAAGGAAAGGAAAAAGGGAAGGAAAAATGCAAGAAAGCCAGCACTCGAGGCCATCTTCCTGCTGCTGCTAGTGCTGCTGTAGCCTCTGCACTGGGGCAGACTGGAGGTTGGAGATGTGGGGGGGCGAAGAGGTGGCAAACAGACAGATAAATATATAAATGCTGCACAAACTGTTAAAATCTGCTCTGAGAGTCAATTTTGACTTTCAGGCTCATGAACCATTAATAAAAATCTCCTTACACTCAAATGGCTCTCAAATGCCGTGATAGCGGATTACAAACTCCTAATGGAGATACTGTATGATCAAATATTCTCTAAGCAGCAAGGTCTAACGTACCAGGGGTGGCCAGGCCACCTGATTATCAGCTTATCGGCAAATACTTCTTAGTGTGGGATGTGCCAAAAAGAAAGCATCTTCCTCAGCACAGTCCCTTCCCTGTTCTTCATTTAAATAGAATTGGAAACAGCATCGTGTGGTCCAGGGGCTGCACGATGACCTGCAGGATGTCTCTGTAACCTTGCACATTGCTTTATGTGTGCAGCACCAGAGTGGATGCAGGACTCCACCACCCACAGCAGCTCATAGCCTGAGATGAAGCCAATCTCCCTTTGCTCAGGTCCTGACACAGGAGAGTTTTCAACACTTGGAGTGTTTTTTCCGAAATGATGTTGTGAGGTCAGGGTGTCAACATTAAGATGTTTCCCATTGATGTGTTTTAACCAGGCTGCTCAGAGAGCTGTGGGTGCCCCATTCCTGGAGGTGCTCAAGGCCATGGATGGAGCCCTCTGCAGCCTGAGCTGGTGGTGGGCATCCAAGCCACATCAGGGGTGGGGCTATGGGGCTGTAAGATCCCCTCCAACCTAAGCCATTCCATCATTCTATGACTCTGTTCACTCAACGCTGGCTTTTTGGCAGGGCTTCATGTCTCATCTCTCCCTTTGCAGAGGGCAGAAGCAGCCTCAGTCCCACACTGCACTTCCCAGCAGGCCAGCCCCCCTTGCAGCCTCATTTCCTTTAGAAGCAATGAATTGCAAACACTTCAGTGTCCAGGTGAACCCTACGTCTGAGAGCTGCATCCCAACGCTCCCTGAACTCCAGCAGCCCTTGGGCTGCATGGCACATTGCTGGGTAATCATGTTCCTATGCTGCAGAGAAATGCCTGGAGCCAGCTTGAAGGAAGCATTTGGGATAGCACCTCAGGCTGATCTGAGGGAGGATGTGGCCCTGAGGGGCCACACAGCTGCTGAGGGGCTGCTAACAAGGAGTCAAGATTACAGCACACAGGGTGTTTGTTCAGTGTCCCAGGGAGGAGGCAGTGAGGGGTTGGCTTTATTTAACATTTTTATTAGCGATGAGGAAGAGCATGCAGGCAGAATTGTTAAACACAGGAGCTGGTGAAGGGAGAGAAGCGATAGAAAGAGGAGAGCCTGGCAAAAGGGGTTGGGAAGAACCATGAAAACAACTGGAGGAATGGAGAACCTGCCTGGTGGAGGAGTACCTGAGGGAATCCCATCAATATATGGAGTTACCCAAGAGGAAGTTGAGATGATGAAGGTAGATTTGCTGAGTACACCTGGCAAAAGTACCCAGGTTGATGTATTAAAATTAGATTAATTCACACTGAATATCAGAGACAAATAAAGAGTGGTGATGCCCAGGGAGTGGTGGGGTCACCATCCCTGGAGGTGTTCCATGGAGATGTGGCACTGAGGGACATGGGCAATGGGCATGGTGGGTGCAGCTGGGTTTGGGCTTGGAGATCTTGGGGGTCTCTTCCAACCTGAATGATTCTGTGATTCTATTTGTTCCTGTCCAGAATTACTTGAAATAGCACACAGCACATCCTTTTCTTAAACCCCCCAGGTTACTCTGCTGTTTCAGGGATGGAGCACAAGGATGCTTTCCTATCAGCAGCACAATGCCAGCACCCTCAGGGTAACCCAGTCTTGGGAACCATCTTGCAAGAATTTCCTGGAGCATTTGGGTCAGCCCTCCTGTGCTTCAGCTCTTTCTTTTTCCTTTGGCTGCCCTCTCCCCTTCTGTGGGGATCAGGGATGCTGTGCCAGCCTCTCCAGGTGTGCAAACTGTCCTCCTACTTTGGCAGTGAGCTCATGGCACTGAGCAGGTATTGTCAGGGTCACATTAAGCTGCAAAAAGCTGCCAAAGCTCATTCCTGCCTCCTGGCCTCTCACAAGAATGGGGAGAGAGGTGAAGAAGGGGTTGCAGCAGGGAGGTCTGAGTTCCATTCCCTGTGTTTTATGGGGTGTATTTCAACGTTTTGGGAGGGTCCATATGCTCCAATGGATCACAGCTGTGATCTGTTGGTCACAAATGATCTGTTGCAAGCCTGTGACATTGCAAGCACTGGTGGGAAATTGCTGCAAAACTAGTAATAAAGAGTGCTGGAGCTATGTGGGTTTTGCTGGCAACAACTGTGCTGTTGAATACAAGTATGTTGCAGGTCTCTTTGTAGCATTACATAGCCCCTACGTATCTGAGAGCAAAATTTCAGCCTCACTACATTTATTAATATATTATTTATTTAATTGCTTGGATTGATATGACCATATTCAAACAGTCCCCATTTGTCCTAGGCAAAATTCCCAATTTCTGCCAGTTCACCTTCTACCTTGATGGCATCTCTGGCCAATGAGTGTCTATCAAGGCTCTCCTTGTTGTCATATCATTGAGTCAGACTGCAGTAATCAGAGAAAGCAGATCAGGTAGCACCCTTGAGTGACAAAGGATGCCCAGGTCCCCTCTGCCATTGGGCCCTGCAGCACCCATTGCCCACATGTAGGTATACTTGAAACCCTGATGCAGGTGACAGTTGTGTCCCAGAAGGCCAGGATTCATTGTGGACAGAAGTGTTGTTGTCCTCTGTGCTAAGTGCCTGGTGATCAGTTCATGCCCCAGGGCCTGTACATGATGCAGGGGAAGGCCATTATGGCTGAGCCATCGACATGCCTTCTATGCAGCTCTCTTCAGTTCCTTCATTGCTTCAACCTTTGCACAGATACTGCAGGGAAAAGTTATCCCCTGGCCACAGCCTTTTTTGCTGCAAGATTTTGGTGTCAGGGTGATAAAGTGCCCTGCAAGAGAGTCTGAACAGACTCTGGCTCCATGCATCACGCTTGCTGGGTTGGGGATATGGCAGCAAGGCAAAATGAGAGACCTTCCCCCAAACCCATCTGCACAATGCCACATGTCATTCACCGCCCCTCGGTGGAGCACGGGGCAAATCAGCCAGCTGTGTCTGGCACTTGGGCACGTTGGAGCCGAGGCATTGCAAATGCATGAGATGGGATGAACTGAGTGGGGAGGGGGGGTGTGAGACGAAAATCATCTGCATGACCCACCCGGCAGCACCGAAAATGTGTGGCTGTCCCAATAATCATGAGAATTTGGTGATGCTCGTGAACTCATACTGGTTATCTGTGACCCTGACTGTCCCTACTGGTGTCTTTACTCACTCCACCATTTATTAGACGGTGATTAGATGTTATACAGAGTCATATTAATCACGGAGACCAGGAGCAATGTGCTTGTTTTTTTTATTTGCCTTCAAATCACAGAAATCTGCAAGAAGCTTTACTGATAGACCCGGGCACAGCAGACTGGGCTGGGAGCTTTCAAATTAAAGCAATCATAAGGCTGCCCTTAGGTTTCCAGTGACTTATGCAAGAAACCAAACACAAGAGGACAAAAGGACAAATGGAACGCTGAGGTTTTGGGCTGGAATTCAGCCTTCTCTTGGTTTGCATTGAGAGCAATGTGATCAACTCACCGTGCCTGCGCCAGGAGAGGGGAGGGAGGGGGCTGTCCTGATTAGATCTAATTTCCTACCTGTTTACTGTAGGCATCTGCATAATGATCGCCCTGCAGAGAGGTTTGCATTTTGTAACACCGGTTCCCCAACCCGTTCAAACACGACACGGCTCAGACCGCTGCTGTTGAAAACAAATCTCCTCTTCCTGATTGCGTCCGAGAGGATGTGACCACTGAGTACCCCGGCTGCTTGAGATGGCTGCGAGCCTCCTCCAAATGCCATCAGAGAGATAAACGCAAACTGTAATATTTAAATTAAAAACAACAAAAAAAAAGGAAAAATTAGAAGGGATCTAAAGGTCCTTCAGGGGTCATTTTCCATTTTAGTTCCTAGTTCGAGGAAATGGACTTCTCTAATACCGTATATTCCTGGTCCCGCTGCTGGTGTGGATGGCAGATGGAAGCAGCGCCAGTAAGAGGAGGGCAGCGATTCGGTCCTCTCCGCTTATCTCTGCTCATGCTTCACCAGAACTTTCACCAAAGCAAATCTTCCCGTCTAGATTGACGATATACAGGCTGCAAACGTGGTGGGAAGTTGAGCTTATTTGTAAATCATTTGCTTTTAGTGAGGGCAGATGAGCGTGCCATTGTTTTGGGAGAGTTTCTTGTCGGCTGAATTACAAAAAAACAGATAAAGGGGAGGAATGCGAGGCAGACATGACCGTGCTGTTGCCAAAGGGTGGCAGAGGATTGCAAGGTTTGAGTATCCAAGCAGCGAGGTGTCAGCAAACAAACCCAGACTGGTTCACCTTTCAGCAGATCTGTTCATCGTTTTACTTTGACAAGCAGGGTCTCAATGTCCTTCCCCACCTTCTCACAGCTTGGCAGCCATCGAGACAGTCACATGCTCTCCTCTGGCTGCTGTGGAGGCAATCTAAAAAAGTTATCTTTAATGGCAGCATTTTGGCAGCCTGGGCGGCTTGACCTGTGTGACTTCCTACAGTGACATCTAGGGCCAGAAATGCAGCATGGGTGGTAATCACAGCTTGGTGGAATGCAGCAGAAAGGTGGTGGGTACCCCATTCTGATTTGGTCACAGGCTGCCTCTGTTTGCTTCCTGCATGCTGCATAATGAGAGCTTCAGCTCGTAGATGCGCTCATCAGGATGCAGGGCTCTGTGCTGAGAGAGCCATTTGCCCCATCCCTGGAGGTGCACCCAAGGCTGGGTGGGGACCTGGATGGCTTGATGGCAATAGGACTAGAAGGAATGGCCTCAAGTTGCTCCAGGGCAGATTCAGGTTGGATGTTAAGAAATACTTCTCCAAAAGAGAGCTCAGGCATTGGAATGGGATCCCAGGGAGGTGGTGGAGTCGCTGTCCCTGGAGGTGTTCCAGAACAGTTTAGATGTTGTACTGAGAGATGTGGTTTAGTGAGAAATATTGGTGGTGTGTGGATGGTTGGATGATCTTCGAGGTCTTTTCCAACCTTGGTGATTTGGTGATCTTGTGTCTGATTACGTGGCTGCCAACCCTGCCCACATAGGGGTTGGAAGAGGGTGATCTTTGCAGTCCCTTCAAAGCATTCTGTGATGCTATGACTCCTTTTACTGGGGGTCTACAAACATCACCAAAGGTAATCTACTGCTGCCACCTCAAAAACTGCTTCCTACTTGGCAGCTGGAGCTGGTGGTTCACAGTTCCATGCCAGAGAAAAGGGGCAGCCCTCGGAAACCACTGCATTTCTCCATCAGCCTACAGCTGCAGAGGCTGGAGCAACAGCCTGGCCCTTCTGCTGGAGCCACACTTTGCTTTCTCATTATGCAACCCTTGTATTTTAATAGAAGCCTTTTTTTAGGCAGTCTCAGAAACAGTTGGTGTTTTTTTTTTCTTTTTTTTTCTTTTTTTTCTCTTTTCCTCCTTCTGTCAAATGACCAACTTAATAATTCACTAGTTGTGCTGGGATTAGCCACGTTGGGCCACACTCTGGATTTCTTATCTTTAATGTAGTTCTCCACGACATCTTCTGCACTTAATCCCCTGACAAAACTCCCTTTGATTCTCATGACAGTCGCTCACAGAGATCAAACGCAGAATGCTGCTCTGTCAGGTAGAGCTGGGTGAATAATTTGTGACAAATAATTTACCCACAGACTTTCTCCTCGTTTTCTTTGCACAAATTGTCCATTCGGTCGAGACTGCTGATGGATTTGTTTCTGGCTGCACGTGTTTGAGTTCAGGCTCACGAGAAAAAGCCTGCAGGTGCACTTAAAGGGCTTCAGCATCTTTGATGCTTCGACCTCGCTCAGCTCCCGCTTTGGTTTTTGGCAGGGCTGAGCCCATCTCACCTCAATGCACAGCCTGATATGCTCAGTGCTCGTGAGTCATCATGCTGTATTTCTGTACCAGATCAGAGGAGCGTGACTTTCTCGAGCTGAGGAGTTGCAGTGCAAATACTCTCTAATATCAACTCCACATTTCCTGTTCAAGGGATGCGCTGTAATGTGTGCGCCTGATAGGAGTTCCATCACTTTCCCTTGCCAGAATATTCTCCAAAAAGCAAGTTGAGGGATGTGCAAACACTTTGACCAAACATTAACAGTGTCTCTGAGAATGTTGCATCCATGCAAGCTGGGTATGTTAGGTAGAGAAAAGGTTAGGAATTAGGATAAATTAGGAATAAGCCATAAGAGAATTCTGGATTGATTTACGCAGTCTTTGTAATTGTATAGATGGGGATGTTAGAGCTTGCAGATCGTGTCAAAGTTAGCTCTTTCCTTCTCTAATTAAATGTCTGCGACTCTCAAAAAGCACAAAGGTGGCAACTTTAAGGTCTCCATCTATTTTCCAAACAGCCTTGGTAACGCCTGCGGGGAGCAGAGAGCAGTGCTGCCTTACCAGGGCCCACAGAGACGCTTCATTAACCCAATTAAGCAGGTGGATGGAGAGGGTCTCTCTGATAATTTACACCTTACTAATGAAGTGTGTGACTCTTAATCTCCTCCAAACAAGATACACTCATGAAACACTGGTGCAAGGAAAGGGGAAATTAATTAGGTGAAAAAACTATGAGATTATAGCAGAGGGATTCCAATGAGGCAACTGTAACATGGCTGGTGATTCATTTGTGCCTGTCTTAAATTAATGGCTGAGCTGTCAAGTAAATAAGACCCAGCATCATTTTGGCTTAAAAGACATTCTCATCAGATCTAGCACGAGGCACCTGATTCTAGTGCACTCCATTTCCAACATCCAGCTGTCTGGGTAGCCCTGCAACCAGCCCAGCCTGAGCAGATCCCGGCCTGGAGGATCAGAAGGAGCTACTTTATGCCTATATTTTCAATACAGGATGAAAGGCTGGAGACAAGTTCTTAAGGACACGTTAATGGTTAGACCTCTTTTTCTTTTTTTAGTGGCCTGGGTTGAAAAGGACTGTAATGACCACCTAGTTTCAACCCCCCCTGCAATGTGCAGGGTCACCAAGCACTAGAACACTGTGTGTCAACACTTTTGTAGAACCAACCAGCTCAATGAGCACAACTTCTCCTGCCCCAGTGATATGGGAAGAGACTTGCAGGGGTTCCTGTCCTGCCTGCGTGATGCTGGGTGGTCCCCTAAAACCTGGATGTGATGACAGAAGGGTTGGAATTGGATGATCCCTAAGGTCCCTTCCAACCCAAGCCTTTCCATGATTTTTTGATGGAGATTGTCTTGTTTTGTCCTCCTGAGCTCACTGGAAAGACACTGTTCATCTTGTAGGCACGTATGGTAGCTTGTCCCCAGGGAATGGAGTCTTCAGTGTTTCCAGAGTGGGAATGCTACAGAAATGCATTTTATCAGTTCAGTTGAATTGAAAGATTCCCAGAGTATCAGATCTGAGTAAATGTAACATTGGAAATTGTATTTTTTTTTCCTAAAAAAATAACTCAATACAACCAAGGATTTCAAAGCTTTTGGCAAACACGAATTAAAGCAGCAATTAATTAAGCTCTGCAGCACTCTTGTTTGATAAACAAGAGATACATTACGATCAGTCAGTATTGCCAACTGCAAACATTCACTGCGAGTCCAGCTCCCCAAAATTATGAGATTGGCTTTAAAAATCACGAGATTAAAAACCAAAATTGTTGCATTTTCTTTATCCACCATCTGGCTTCTCAGCCCCTAGGGTAAACATGCCTCGTGTTTTCAACTACAAGGGCTAACCACTTACTTACAGACATGAAAACTGGGATCCTTGCGCTTCACAGGGACTCCAACAGCTGAGGCTTTGGGAAAGATAGTAAAAAATCCCAAGACTCATCGTGAAATCTGAAGAATTTGCAATAACGATCGCTTATAATTAAAATAGTTTTGGCTCAGCAGTTACTTCTGAATGCGTCAAAACAATTTGAGAGCTGCTAGATGAGGAATAATGAACACAGTCCTTCCTGGTCCAAACTGCAGGAACGCATAGATGGGCGAAAGACAATTGCAGAGGGAAGACATCATGGAGTTCGTGCTGTAATCTAGCCAGTGCACCATAGATAAATACATCAGCACTTGTGAGAACTCTTCTGGGATTATTAATTATGGTCGATGATTGCTCCTGTTTCTCTGGAAGACGACTGCAGGCAACACTGCAGCATCAGGCTCTGCCTGGGGGCCATAGCTCCATCCCAACCCACAGATGTGAATGCCACCCCCGGACAACCCGCTCCCCTGGATGTGCAGCCCTGACAGACAGTGCGTGTCGGCAAAATCCTGTCTCAGGCTGATCCGACTTAGCTTGTGAGACAGGGCCATTTTGGTGGCAGGGCTGGCAGCCACCGCATTACTGTCTGGAGAAGAATTTACGCTGCAGTGGGAATGGCAAATTATCTGGAGGGAAAGTAGCTGCAGAAGGGCCGTGGCTGGCCAAAACCAGGAAAACAGATTTCAAACTAATGTAAACAGCTTGGATTTATCACCGGGTTTGCAGGTTCAAAAATAAATATCACCGTTTCCGTGGTTCAAAAGTTGGTTATTTTCTACTGACACTTCAAAAAATGTGGTTTTCAGGTGACCTTGGAAACCACTTTAAATACACTTTTCAGTAATTTTAAAAAGCTGAAGTTAATAAAAGAGAATCGGGGAAAGAACGAAAGTTTCAATTCTTTAAGCAGGTCTATTTGTCACAGAAGAGAAAATGAACTTGAGGCCACCTGAGCACCCAAGCACATGTATTTTTAGAGAAAACTAGCTCTAATGTCTCCTCCGCAGCAGGATCCCCATACACGTTAAGAAGCCATTTTCTCCGAGGAAGAACATTATGGCTGTGCTTAGGATAGACTCTGATCTTTGCACCTAAACCTATTTCAGGCGATACGAGGGGCTTTTGTGCTGCTATGAAATTACTCTGGGCCAGCGAGGGCACTCGCTGGCGGTGCGCTCCCCTCTCTGCTGTGGAAATCAAAGTACAAACAGGTTGAAAAAGCTACAGAGAAATTCATGCAGTGAGAACCGGCTAGGGCTATTTAGTAAAAAGATACAGCCTCTGGCTTAGGAAGTTCAGCGCTGCAGGGAATGGGGGAGATGAGGAGGAGGGCTCGTCCTGTTTTGATGTATTTTTTCTCCCAGCACCTTTTACTGGACAGCTCTGGTGGCCTTGGTTGGACTTGGAGGCCATCTCCTGCGTGGAGCCATGGACCTCGTGATGCTGCCCTCCATTTGGACCTCCTTCCCTGCTTTTCAAATCGTGTTTGTGTATTGAGTAAAGCATTTCAAAGGGTTATGCTAAATAGGTGTCTGGGGCTCAGTAATTAATGTCAACATCCGTAAAAGCTGCGTGTCTCACTCTCCTATTGCCCAACCTGTGACTGTAGACCTAGTATCTTATCGAGCTACTTGCTTCCTCCAAAAGGATGTACCAGCAGGTCGTGTGTAGGTTAAATATGGCAGCTCTCTAACCACTCAGGAGCTATTTTATCCTGTGTGCAAACCTGGTTTATAAAGCTTATCAAGAAGAGAGGCTTGGTATCGCAGTCTAGTACTCATAATTAATCCTGGAGACAGTGCGGATTTAGGTTCATTGGGGCTGACTTCAAATTAAAAAGTCACTATTAGCATGTGAAACAGACACCATATGTTACATATTAACACTGTAGATATTACAGAATGTTGTGTATTTCTCTTTTCAAGTACAATAGCCATAGGTACACCCTTTCCAATAGAAAGTTGTTCAGTTATCTACAAATTGCTCTCCATTAGGGGTGGTGGCAGATGTCTTTTTACAGGCATCCCTACATCCAGATCTATTCGTAGGCACGTACCCATATAGATGAAGTCATTGTTTATACGGTTTTTTATGTTTTTTACATATAGAACTGTACTAATTTACAAATGAATCTATCCACGTGCTATTACAGCTTGAGCACTGTGCTGATCAGTACACATACACACACTGATCAGAGAGAAACGACACATTTGCACATACAAATGCAGAAACCTTGACATATCTAGTTTGTATTTTCCACAAATATTCGTCTCCCTTGTTCTCTCTCAACATCTGTGGCTACCTTGATTTGTGTACAAGTTCAAAGGGGAAGTGCTGCCTAAGAAGGCATTTGGCAGCAGCCTGTAAAACCTCGTTGTACTAGGAGTTAATGCAATGTTCTCAGCGTCTTCAGTCATCTGAAATTCGAGTTTAAAGTTCTTGCACAATCGCAGTCAACATAAAATGCAGCAGGAAATCGCCATTAGTCAAATGTGTTCATCTAATCCCACTGCAAAATGGAGCTTTTTCATTTCTAGCCTGCCACGGGTTACTGTGTGATTTCATATGTCAGATACATCAATTCTGCCAAGGAGAGGAGATGGGCAAGAACAAATTAAAAATATAGGCTCCTTCGCTTCAGGGGAAGTGGAGAGGGCAGGTCTTTGTGGGGAACAGTAATAATGATCTCATTTAAGAGAGTTTCTGAGTCTGATTCTTTGCTGCCCTTCTTCATACTTAATTAGTCCCTGGCAAATTGAGGGCCTAACCAGCAAATCCATAGGAATATGTATTCACTCTTCTCTGCTGAAAAGGCATTGAAAGAGTGCAAGTGGGGAGACATCAACCCACGTACTTTGATGCCTTACTGCACCAACCGGTTGCCAATGGGAAAACCTGCCGGTTCTTTCTCTCACTCTTTCTGTCCTCGTCCTGTTTTGTTTCTGTCTCTCACTCTCTCCCACTTTCTTCTTTCTAATTCTCTCCCTTCGTTTGTGCAACCACAGGGATAAATACAGCAACAGTCCCTCTTCCTAGAGACTCATTCTTGGGTGGATATTAGCGCGTGCCACACTCGGCTGCTGATTTGTCTTAAGGTAATTATTATTAATGGCTGTTGTTGTTTTTCCTGCAGAAACTGTAATGTAGACCCTTTTGTACCATTGGCTGAAGCCTGTTGTTTCTGTAGGAAAAAGAATGGGCCCGCAGATTAGGTCTGCATATTATGGCTCTCGTAGCACAGCAGGCTTTTGGTATTGGTACCAATCCTATCAATTCCTGGCATCCTTCCCCCTTTACTCCTGGTAATTAATCTTTTCATGAATGCTGTCACATTTAGAGCCATTTCATTAAGTTTCTGGTTCCTACGTTTACGTAACTCACTGCATCTCTCATCTGTTCCATCAGCCAGGGGATGCTGGGAGCTGGTCTGCTCACCCTATCCTTTCCTTCCTCCCTGCAGCACTTGTGATGCCATAAATGAAGCCACACATGGATGACAGACAGGCAGCTGTGTGGTTCAGACAGCCCGAAAGGGGCAAGATTGAGCCATCAAAAGTGAGGAAAAGCCCCTGTGAATGGAGCCTGTGGAATGCCTGTCTCCCGTACGTGTCTGTGTACCAAAGGGACTGGTAGGGAAGCGGGTATACACTTTCAGCAGTGATGGTTTCAAGTAAAACACCGCAGAGTTCTTAAAGCAAAGGTGTCAGTTTGGGGCAATCATCTCCTCCAGCCAAACACTGATGCTTCCTTCCTACTCCACAACAAATCTCTGACCGCCTCTCATAAAACACACCAACCTCAACACCTTCCTATAAGGTTTCAGGCAAGAGCCCTTCCAGAGGGAAAGGAGGTTTAAGCCACTTCTGCTGGTGTTGCTCCAGACTGTTTTTGCTGGATTTGAAAGGGAGTCGGGCCCGATGGCTGCAGACAGCGTGCGTATGCATAGGGCACAGCAGCGGGGTGAGAGACAAAAGCTTGTATTCCCAGCCCAGCCTCGGGTGACCTTGTGCAACCCCTTAATTACTGCAATTACTTGCCTCCTGAGATGACATTATTAGGCCTTGCTTGGTAATAAGGGCTGTGAAGTTCACAGAATTATTCGTGCCGGTTGGTGAGAGAGCAGTGAGCAAAAACCCGGGGCCATCTTGTGCCTTCCAAACCAGCTCGGGGTCAAAAGGGGATGGCTGACAGCTCTTCTCAGGAACTCAGGGTTGGCGGTTTTGCATTTGGGGTTGGGATTTTTGCAGCATGGCATCTGCAGAGCTTCACGGACGGTACGCAACAAGCCATGCTGTAAGGTGACTGCACCCAAGGATGTATCAGAGCTCTGCTCCTCCAGTGCTGTCCATCTGCCAAATTTCACATTTCTCCCCCAAATCAAATGCGAGCACTCTTAAATGGTAAAAATACTAATGATAAAAAAAAAAATGAAAGCATTAAAACTGACAGCTGCCGGAGCCAATTTTTAGCATTAGCAACACTCATTCAAAAGACTGGGAAAAAAAAAAAAAAAAAAAAAAAGCTTTTTTGCTGGTCCTTGAGGGGAAAAAAAAGCAGTAATAATAATAATAATAAAAACAGAACTGCAGAATTCACCCTGAGGTACAGAATAAACATTGAGGATCTCAAATGAAGTATTTAGCTATTGAGGAAACAGCAGCAACAGAAAACAGGAGACCAAATGGAAGATATTAAACAGGCTTAACTGTAACCATCATTACAATGACTGCGTCTGCCTGCAGCTGGGGATGCTGGGCTGGAGCAACAGTTCTCCCATCTTAGTGCTCGTATCCTACATGAAAACATGGCTGACAATGAGCAACTTTGGCTTTTGTGCCCAGTTTGACTCCAAAGATCCCATTTGGGTGCAGCAACGCATGGGGATGCCAGCTCTAAGCCAGATGTAACTCAAGCTCAGACCCAGGGCAGGGACAGCACCCAGCCCCAAACCTGCACCCATCCAGGGAAGCAATGAGAATGAACAGAGCCCTGAAGAAGTGGAAGAGAGGGATGCATTTGGCTTACCCCTTGAGCAGGCTTGTCAGCCTGCCTTGAATGGAAAGAGATGCCATGACCACGATGACAAATCAGAGGGGAAAACTAAACCTCCCCTTTCAGCACAAGGGATGTAGCATGGGTGTGTGTTTGGGCTGCCTCTATTCCCTTGTGAAAATTGAACTATTCTATATGTGTATTCAGTTCCACTCTTCACTGCCACTGCAGTCCAAGCCCTGCATTGTGCTTGTTGTATGTTTTGCCTTTTCTTTTAAATCATTCTTTTAAATTATTTCATGTTGCAAACTTGGCGATTATTTCATGCTGTTTAAACTATATTTGCAGTCTTTGATCGTATGTAAGTAGACTGAAGTAAACTGCTGATAGAATGAAGATATTGTTCTCGGCGTTTCTCCTCTCGCTTTGTTCATGCATTATGCCTATAAGCTTGCATAAAATGTTCATTGCAGCAATATGCCTTTGTTATTAATTCTCGTGGTGCCACGTATTTTCATGAAAACTAATTCATTCACAAGTGGGGTGATTAGGTAAATCTAAGCCAGTGTGTATGGGCGTATTTTGCACACAACATGGACACGTACAACGCACAATTACATGTAGCCCAAACACATACTTATCCATACAAATAGAAAGACCAGACCATCGTGTCCTGTTTACGCCTGTTTCTACAGCACACCTATAATCCAGCTTCCAGGGCCCATTCTCAACATAAAATTTTGGACTGCCTTGAACCTGAACACAACAGCAGAGATCAGCGATGAGAAGTAGCAACAAAGAGCCCAGAATTTTAAGGCAAAACACATACAGGAGCTCAGGACATCCCACCTGTATGACCTCTAACTTGACTCCTACTTGCTCCCTTTATAAATCACATGCATTGGTACGTGGCCATTCTACAGGTCTGTGCTTCCCTGCACAAAGAACAGGTACCCAACCCTACTAGCTGCCCTCGTTTAGTGGGAGACAGATGTCTCATTCCCAGGTTTCTCTGCAAATCACAGCTAGGCATTCCATCAAGTAATTAAAAAATTGCCCCATGTTCAGGACATGGCTAAGCTCCTCTCTAGCCTTGACTCTGTTCCATGCAGTAAAGGCGTAATTTGTATCTGATTCCCCCATCACTAATATATCTTCATCCCACTTTTTTTTTTTTTTTTTCCCTTTAGAATTTACATTAGGCATTGCAAATGGGGGAACACCACATCCTTCATTTCTCTTTTCTAAACATAAGAAAAACTCCCCCTCTGGACTGAGCACAGCTCAGCAAAGTAGGAGGGACAGGAAGGTAGATATGATGCACGATGACAAAAAGCTGCCAAACTACCTCCCTCTGAGTGGGATGATGGGAGGATGCCACGGAGCCATACCAATGCTGAAGACATGGTGGTCCCCTCCTGCCCCTAAAGGAAAGAATTGACAGCATCATCAAGAGTGTTCATCCATCCCGGGGGGCTCCAGAATTTTGGATCCATTTGTGGGGATCTGCACAGCCAAATTCTGGGGCTGAGCATTCCAAGGGATGTCCTTTCATCGGACTCCTCCCTGGGTGAGATGGGTGTATGTTGTTTTAAGTATTCCTGATAAGTACCAATTTGCCATTTACAAGAGACATTTTCATCCGTAAAAGATTTTGTTTTGATGTGTGGGGCAGTCAGCACTCAGTGATGGGTTCCAGTAACCCACTTTGCACTCTGCAAGTTGCATTCTGATATTTTAAGGCTCCAAACTCTTCCTTGGAAGGCACCTTTTCTTTCTAGCCTTGGTAAATAGAGTGTCCAATTGCAAAATGCTGATATTGTGCAGCATGGAAAAGGCTTTTTTCCCCCTGAGTTTTATTGTATACAATTGATTATACACCATTTTTCTCTCCTTCTGAAACCTGCACAATTGGAGTCGTGTTGCCAGAAGAACCTGCTGTTAACCAGCCCCAGGGAGAAGAAACAGAAAACAGGAAGAAAGCCATGTTTTCAAGCTCTTAAAAGTTTTTAAAAAACATTCCTCTATAAAACATACTGCAGTTGCAAGTACCAGGGGCCTCCTGATTGTCACACAGTGCCAGGGCCACCACAGCAATTGCTGTGTAACCGTGTCCAAGTGGATATGAGCTCGCTGCTCTCCCTCTCCCAGGACACTGCTGTCTGTCCTATTCAGGATGTGCATCACAGAAAGCCAAGCTAAGGGACTTCAGCCAGCCAGAAATACCTGGGAATGATATGAAACTCAAGAAAGAAAGGGGCTTCCTCAATCCCATCCCCTTGCTGGTCTAGAGAATGGGAAAAACTGAGGAGTTCTAACAGCAGAGGCATGGCAGGAGGGAGAAAAGCACACCAAGTGACATTTTCAGCTATTATGGTTCAAGGTTTGGGTTATGCTTCCTCAGCAGATGGGGCTGTTGCATGGCAAGCTCGTATCCTGGGTTGTGGGAACAGTATGGCCAAATGTGGTGGCCACATCAGGACTTGTTGGCCCATCTTGGTGATGTAGGTCTACATCTTCTACGTCCTCATCTAGTCTTGCCAGCACAGGTTCTGGGATCTCTGCATCTCACTGCACCTGAATGGAGGAGATGGGCCAGAAAAGAGCAAGAACACAGCAGAAGAGGCAATATGGATCAGCAGGAATGAGCAATCAAGGAGTACATAGAATATTTCCCTGGTCACCAGAACTGCAACATAGGTCCAAAGGCAAATTCTCTGGATGTGGGTTCATACACCTGATCAATATTTGGGTGGCTACTATGGAATATTCCTTTAAACATATGAAAAAGGAGCCAGTTTGGAAGACCCAAACCAGCCTTCCGAACTGTGAGCATTTCCATGCCCCCTCTACATGCAATCATAGATAAATACACATGCAAGCCTTCCTGTCTGTGAGAATTCCCGTGGCTATGAGACCCCAAATCATCCTCTAGTCCAGATTATGCTTGAAAAAAAAGAACTGCACAAATAAATGCATAGATTTTACTGTAGAGAAAAAAAAAATAGAAAATTTTCTTCATTATTTTTCCTCAGATTATCGTAACTGATAAGTTGTTTTGAGGTTTTTCAAGGAAAGGGTAGATGTGGCACATGGACATGGTCAGTGGGCATGGTGGGGATGGGTTGGGGGTGGACTAGGGGATCATTTCCAGCCTTTATGATTCTCTGATTTCCTGAATGATGGCATTATGGACTCAGTGATCCTTATGGGCCACATCCAATTCGGGGTATTCTGTGGTTTAATGAGCAGCTTTTGCACTTCTCAGTTTCACCAACCAAGAATATAAGAACTCCCTATGTGACTCTGCTATTTTCCCAGCAAATGACAAACGCTAAACGACTGGGAAGTGCCCATGAATGCACACTGCTTCTATATGGAGTAGACTTCCGAAAAGGATTTCAGGGTCCAATCCTGTCTCTGCGTACACTGTGTAAATCAGGTGTAACTCCAGTAAAGCTAATAGTTGCAGCCTGGTGTTGAGCCCACCCAGATAAAAGGATCAGGCCCTCTAAGCTTTAAAGTTATGAGTCTTTTGAAACGGCCGATCTACTGTCAACATTTCAGTGATTACTTCTCTCTCTTTTTTTTTTTTTTCCCATCACACAAACATAAAATAGTAACAAGATTATCAGATTAAAGAGCCAAAGAACAGCCAGTTTATTATACTCTTGTGTCTAAAACACTCCAATCTTATAGGTTTCCTCCCCGCTCTGCATCTCGAGGGGGCAGATTGGATTGTTTTTATTTGTTTTTATTTTTATTTTTTTAAATCGCAGCCTGGTATAACAGGAAAAAATAAAGGAAACATAATATTATAACATTTCAGAAAGAGAAAAATGCCCCCTGAGCCCAAACCAACTCTTCCGAGCATTCCAACTTAAAAACAAACCTATGCATTCTGCCAGTCCCCACGAAGAAGGGACGAGAGGACAAACGGAACGGAAAGGACAGAGCTGTTTAAAGCTAAAAATGTGCAAATGCTGCATTCCTCCCAGGAAAGGCAAAAAGCCCTGCACCGAGCCGCTATATTGCAGCGCTATAAATTGTTTAAATCGGAGATGGTTTGCGTTAAGGGTCCTGAACAGATTGCATAACTGTTGCACAACTAATGTGTACAAGTGTGTCACTAATTTAATTTTAATTTTACTGTATGAGTTTGTATAAGATCCCCCAGCTGTCATGTGCTCATCATCTGTCACAGAACTATCACTAAGCCATGCTGGGCTAAGACAGGATTATAAACGATGAACTGCCATGTGCTCTAAATCTTCTTATTTGCCTAGCCTGGAAGGTATGCCCTGTAAAATTTGATTGGCAGCGTGCTCTATTCTGTCAATTGACTTTGAAGGCCTTTTCTATTGGCGCGGGGAGCGGCTCTCAGTAGCTGTATTGACTGTCACCTGCTGACTCCCGCACGTGCCTGACCCCAGCCCCGCACCAGGCTCTGCCCACTCGCGCCGCGGCGGCTCGCGGGGCTCTGGTGGCACGTGCTGCACATCAGGGCATATGGCCGGCTGGTTGTGTGCAGAATGGGATAACTGAAGCCAAGCAGCCCCGCACTGTTATTACAGCAGATGGGGGAAGCGTGGCATTCAATATTAAGACAGATGCCACCTCCTTATTCCACCTGTCTGGAACTTGGACATGGGACAGAATGAACTGTCTGCCTAATAATTAAGGAAACAAAGACTGCATTTATGAAGCTCAGCAGAGCACCGTATCTGCGAAGCATGCACGGATGTAACTGCCGGCCACAACAATAAGGAAACGTAGACCACTGCTCATCAGATGCTCAGATACGTACGCGCAATTACAGTAGGAAACTGTACTGTTCCCAGCTGCTTCTGCAGCCTTTTATTTAGGCTGGTTGTGTATTAAATTAAACGGGTGGAGCGAGTTGGCTGGCATTATTACTATTATAAATAACGCTTTAAAATTACAGTGAAGTTCCTTAAATAACAAAGCGCCCACCGCTCCCCCTAACAGCCGCTGCCGCTATTGTGCTGTGCCCTTTCTCGCAAATTTGCTCTCTGCTTCTCAGTAGTCAACTGTTTTTGTAACAGCCAGAGAGAAGAAAAACATTCTTTCCAGGACCGCTATTATTTTCACGTATTTTTACACAACAATTTGCCTCTTTCTTTAGCATTGTTAAAAAAAAAATAAATAAATAAAAATGATAACTGTGTAAAAAAAGACGGCCTGGCTCCTCGGCATTTATGCTATGTTACGTTTCTGTTATTTAATCCTACTTAATTTTGGTCCAATTACGGCTGAACCCGCCGCGCTTTGTGATGGCAGTGAGTGTGCTGGGGAGGGCCTGATCCTGGCTGGGGTTCGTAGAATGGTTGAATCCTGAAGGTTGGAAAAGAGTGCTGAGGTGATCCAGTCTGGGTTTGGCACAGTGGAGGCTGAGGCTGGGGCTGGAGTGGAGGCTCCACCATGAGGTTGCACTGGGGGTCTTTGCCTCTCCAACGGTGGTGGAAGGATACGTGCCTCACTTTTAGGGTGCCCCCAGCCGCAGACAGGTCTGGTGACAACGACAACACCTACGGCCTTCTCCAGTGTGTCTGCACAACCCCGCAAGAGCATCCAAATTCAGTGCTCGGACGTCTTGCTGGGCAAAGGTGTTTCCATGTGCAAGCCACTGATGCCTATGATTGAGAACCCAGTGTGATCCAGGAGATATTTCTTGTACCTCCTTAGCTACCTCCAGCCCTCTTTCAGTGGTCTCTACTGATGTGATCATGCCCATCCTTACATCTTTCTAATTGTTTTTACTCACTTTTGACTGAGTGAATTCAAAAGCAGCTTAAAAATCACCTGTGTGTCCGTCCTAGGATCTATCCATAAATAGCAATTGCAATAAAGATGAATAAGTTTGCAGAGGATGGAAACACAGGAGCAAGCGTTAAGGCAGCATACACTGTGTGTGTGTGTCATACACAAGATTAAGGACACACAGTGCCCATTGTCTCAGCACAACCTGAGAGTGAGCTTTCATGTTTATACACATGTATTTGTGCATACACAGTGGTATACATATACGACCCTTATAAATTAAAATGAATAATTGAATTTTCATAGGTAGAAAGACAGCATGCAACACGGTAAGCAAAGCTTGATCCTTACGTTACGTGCATACATACATAATCATCTAGAAACATATACATGTAAATGCTGTATAATATGATTAGTTAGACATCACAGATCTATACGTATATTCAATTATATACACATAGACAGGCATGATGAACCCATTGTAATTCTGTAATAATGCTCATAGATTGTTCCACCCCAATTTGTCACAGATGCATTTAAACCAGACAGCTCCTCCTCAGCAGCAAACAACGACCAGATGTATTTCCAAAGCACAGGAATCACATGCCACAAATTGAAAATAAGCAATCAAAGCCCAAACTTTCTTTCTTTCTTTTTTTTTTTTTTAACAGAAGAGATAGCATTTTAAAAGGCACACATACATATCATGAGATGAGGATCAGTTTGAAAAGATCCCACAATATCTGTTACCAAGAGCTTTGTTAATCTTTAAAAAACCCCGAATGACTATTTATAGGGAAGCTGTGAATTAACTAGGCTTTAATAAATAGCTCACAGGCACGGGTGTCAAGATTGTGCTTTTTGTTCTTATGTGTGTCTGCATTTGGCAAAAAAGAAAAAAAAAAAAAAGGCAGAAAAAAAAGGAAGCTATTATTTGTTATTCTTTTTCTGTAACAATTATTTCAAATTAAAAGCCCATCTGAAGAAAGGCATATGGATGGAGTGGGGGTTCAGCCCTAATTGAACAGCCCAGGACTCGTGAGGTTAATTACAGATATTAACGCTGTTGTTCTTCAGCTTCTTGCCCTCATGAAGGCTCCGGCTTCCAAATGACCTGGCTCCAACAATAAGACTCTCTTTAGCCCATTAACTAATTGATAAAAATGTGAGTGTTTAGAATGAGTCTAATTAAATCACCGAGCCTTACAATTACGAGTCCATTTGGTAGCTGTCGGGAGATGGGTAACCTCAGCTGGCATTGTAGGCGAATAAAAGATAAAAATAAAAGGGAGCTTAACCAAAGATCATTTTGAAAGCTGTTCATTTGAAGACAAAGTACACATTTGCCTGAAATGTATACATACACCACTTCAGACTAGCACGGTGTCGCGAAAAGAAAATGGAGCATTTAGCAATCATGATTTTTTTTTTTTTTCCCCAGCACGTGCATGAAATTCTTTCCCGGCTGTGTGATGGAATGAGATACTTTTATAACCATTTTTGTGTTACGGGGAATAACTGGATGCTTTCGGAGCATCTAAGTGGATGATACTGGGTTCTTCAATGTTACTCACGTTTTTCACCCCTCTCTTTTATAACAGAGCACTCTCTGCAGTTGACAGCCCCACGTCCCCTTTCTGGTTGCTCTAGAGTGCTGCTCTAGGGATAGCTGATCATTCCCAAAGGTCCCATTGGTGAGGTTGGATTGCTACAGTAGGGCAGATGTTCTCATACACATCACAGTTGCCCTTGGGAAGGGAGCTGCAAAATATTTTGCACATGAAACTTCTCTTGAAGGCGTGCCTCGTGTCCTGAGCATCCCAAGTAATCGCCACATCAGAGAGTTTTACATCTAAAAAAGGATGAAGAGGTAGGTGCCAATGCTTGCTGAAGGAATGGTTCCACAAAAAGGACCCTAAGCTGATCTCTTCCAACCCAAACCATTCTTGGATTCCATGATGCTATGAGAAGAGCTTGCCAGGTGGAAAAAGAAAAGACTGAAGCTGGATATCACAGTTACAATTGTAAGAGGGATGGAGGAAGTGAACAGGAGTGAGCACATGCTGTCTCATGGAAGTATCAACCATGCTGATCATTTGATAAGTTTGAAACAAACGAGAGAGTGGCTTTTTCACCATTAAGCTGGTGAACTCGCATCAAAGAAAGATGTCAGTGCTAAAAGTTTAAATCAAAAAGCTTCTTAACAAATTGATGGGAGAAAAATCTACCCCAATAATATATGTAAAGATGCTGTCTCTGTCTTGGGAAGTCTCTGAGCTGCAGATATCTTGAAACTGGAACAACATACAGAGGAATTTTCACTGTATGTTTGCCTTATTTGAATAGTCTACAGTCCTTACCATTAGCAAGACACTGGGATAAACTGCTTTTTGGCTCACCCTTGTGAGCCTGCTGTTTGTACAGTCTTAGGGTGCATCTACAGTGAGTGCACTACACAGAGTATGTCTCTGACAGCATCACAGGCACTAAGAAGCCTGGAAGGAGCTTTGCACAGCCTGTGAGTGGCAGGGAGTTAGGAGGCAAAGATCATTAGGTCAGTGAACTATGGAGATTATGCTTTGGCCTCTGAAATATGGCCTGGGTATGAGCTGCCCTTAAGCATTTCTTGGCCCTTTGCATATTTCTAAGGTGTATGGCTAGAGTCTGCCAAGATACCTCTACCCTGCAATAAAATGACCAGCCTAACAATTTGCAAGTATTCACACATCAGCTGTGAGCCTCTTCACCTAGAGGATGTTTTCCCATTATTTCCAGGGATGGAAATCTAAAAAATCAAAACACAGTAAGGCAAAAACACATCCATCACCTTTCTGTGTCAACACAAAGTATTGTCACTGCTTGTTGCCTTCCATGTCTTGTTACCAACCATTAGAACATCACTTATGGTGATACTGGGGTAGGTTGGAGGGTGAACTGGTTAGTGTGCATGGTATAATGACAGACAGGGCTACACACAGCATTAAAACCAAAAGCACTGTGTAAGCCTTGGCTTTCAGATGTCCTGCAATGCAAGTGCTTTCTGCACAAGCAGGGAAAACATGAGATCTGTATTAGCACAGCAGGAGAAGAAGTCATCTCCTCATCTTCCATTTTTACAGCCTTTCAAATCGTCCTCTTTTCTTCTTTCATGAGGAAATTTGGCTTTCTGCATCTAAAATAAACATTCATTCTTCTCTTTGGTTTTCTGCTTCTTTCTTTCCTGACACAATGTTCTTGTTGCTAATGCACTTCACTCCTGAGAAAATTCCTGGGCTTTGGGTTCAGAAAGGGGGTTGTGAGTGGAAATCCTGAACCAAACAAGGCTCCAGACATAGGGATGCTGGTCTGGGCTAGGATGATATTTCAGGTGTTCTGACTAGGCAAGGCAGAAAGACAGATTTGGATCTAGTCAGAGCTTAGTTCATTTCCGGCTTTATCGATATTTAACCAGCCTTGGATGCTACCCAGGAGGGACTTGGCAGCCAGTTCAGAGCATGGAGCACAGGTGTGATGTGCTCCTGCCAGTTTGCCTTGCTCAGAAGATGGGCAGCTGTGCACAGTGCTTGAGAATGTTTCCAAGCAGCCTTGCAGAGTAGCCCAAGGTAGAGCCTGCATCCTCAGATTAGTCTTAAAATGGCAGACAAAGATAACCACGTGAAAGTCCTGGAGAAAAGAGGTGATCTCTTGGGTAGATCAAGATGAAAGAGCGTTTCCAGCCATTGCTGCTCACTGAGATGTTCAGGACAGAGGGAACATCCGATTACAAAAGACCTGGAGAAAAATAGTACAGGGGATCTTTTAATAGACAGGGTAGGCACCGTCTTCCAATTCTTCACGACTGTCTCCATCTGCCAAGCAACACTGCTTCTGCCTTATCTGGATTGACCTTCAGCCAAATGGCTTTGATCCACAGCCCTGTCTCAGCCAGACTTTGGAAGAGGAGGGGAATGGCACAGTTGGGCATGGGTAACTGGAGCACAGAGCTGGGCACTGTCAGCGGGTGAGTCTATGGCACAGGGAGATTCTCCACCCCTTTCAGAGGAATTCATACATCTTTTGAGGAATATAAATTGAAAGAGCAAGGCTGATGGGATGGGACAAGCTGGAAATGGAGGAGGCTCTGGTCTAGTTTCTGACAGAATGGAGAGGCTGAGTGGAGGCCCCTTGAGCTCTGAACCAGATGTCTGCATATGCACTGACACCAGGATATAAATCTCCATGAAACTCGAGTAATCAGTAAAGAGATTCTGGTAGTTAAAAGACAAAAAAAAGGATTTGAGGTGGATGGAAATTTCTATAATTTTTTGTGCTCTCCATTTACCCCAAATCTCCCTAAATTATTTTACTCCAGAAATTCAACTTCCAATAAAAAAGTAAAAATAGCATTATGTTTTGGAAAGAGATTCGTGCATAGGTTTTGAGGGCTAGCAGAGGGAGGAAAGGATCATTCAGCCCATTGTACGCAGACTGATTTTTTCATTCTCATTTTCCTTCAATAGTGAAGATTATTTTAAAATGGAAAGAGAATCCTTAAAACTCTCCAATGTGCTGTAAAACATGATTTTGTGGAAAGCCTCAAACAAAAGTGGACAGCGTGCTCAAAGAACAAAGACCTTCTCTAAGAGATTGTCAGAATTTGGCTGAGAATTGCTGCATGAATTAACATCTTGACTACCCCTCCTTTCTTCCTTTCCATACCTCAGCAATGTCCATCCCTTAGAGATCTCATCCCTCTTCCTGCAGCACCTCCACACACGTCTTCCTCCAACCTACAGCTCCTGTGACATAGCTATTACCTGACTCTTGCTTTATCACATCACTCCTGCTTCCAAAAAGCCACATCTCTCCTAGCAGTAATAATAGCACTCCTGGGCAGAGGGCTGAGATGAAGGCACTTGGCACTATATTTTGTCCAGGAGTATTTGTGGCAGCTTGATTGGATTTAAATTGCCAAAGATCACGTGCAGAATCATACCGCAGGTGTGAATGGCAAAGTATTAGAAGGAAACATAAGATCAGATCAATCACAGATTCAGATTTGCTAAGAAGACACCTTCTGCATGGTTGAAATCTCGCTGCTTTCATGCCAGTCTATCAAGCAAAGGGGAATTAATGCAGCAGACTGAAGAATGTGTATGTGTGCAGAGGGAAGCAAAATCATTTAGAAATGCCTGGAGTAATATCTGAATTGAAGTGTTACTATGCAAGTTCCTTTCCTAAAGACAAAGAAAGTACTTACAAATATAAAGTTCCTGTCCTGGGCACATATGGCGTAACTGCAGGGTCATAAAGAAATGGCCCATTAAGGAATTAAATGCTCGTTTAGCATCTACCACGCCTGCTTTATCTGAGGACTTATCACAGTAATTGTTTGGTAGCATACTAAAAGTATGAGTATGTATCTCACCGTAGGCAAAGGAGAGTGATAAGAATAAGTTTTGGTGTTAGACATAACAATACACCTCCAAGAGGCAGTCAGTCAACAGGGGGGTGTGAGCCAGTAATGTTTTTAGACCTGTGAGATTTTGGAACTACAAGATTTAAGGGCACATTGGACAGTTTTGTATTTATGTAACATGTTTCACTGGAACAGATTGCCCAGAGAGCTGTGGGTGCCCTATCCCATGAGGTGCCCAAGCCATGGATGGGGCCCTGGGCAGCCTGAGATGGTGGGAGGTGTCCCTGCCCATGGAAGATGTTGGGGTTGGGTGATCTTTAAGGTCCATTCCAACCTAAGCCATTCTCTGATTCTCTATTCCAGGCATCAAGATCCTATTACTGGAAAGAACTGCTTGGGTTGAGAAAATACCAAACGCAATGTTTAGATGCAGCTGAAATTGTGGCACTTGTCTTCTCACTACCCATCAGCCCAAACTGACATCTGTTTGGGTAACTTCCAAGAGAAAAGGCAAATTTCAAAATATTGGGTGAGATGTGCTGTGAGAGTTCTTGTAAAGTGTGCGTGGAACTTTTCAAAGTCAGGAAGACACTGAGAAAATCCTATTTATGTGTAGATATAGCTTGATATGGCCATGGAAAGCAGATGAGCATATTCTACATGCATAAACGCACCCACTGCAATGTGTGCAAACTTCAAAGGTCGAAAATATTCCCCCAGCGAGTCCCACACACTTTTTCCTGTTCTGTGCAAAAGACAAGAGGATCCAATCAGCCATTTCTACCACGAAGAACCCTTGGAGGCATCTGGCCCAGCTATACACAACAGTCCATTCGTTTTATTTCCTCCTCCTTATGACAAAGCCTCATCCCAATGCACTGTTACAGCAGTTTGCTGCACAATCTCTTTGTTCCCCTGCAGGCCAGTCCATCAGCCTCCAAGAATCTAGACTTGATCATAAATCTATTTTCAACGCATTGGTGAAAACATTCACTTAAAATTATCTTGTTTTCCCTCGGGAAATTTTCAATTAAATAAACACATAATAATTATTTCCTTTAATTACTCATCTCTGTTTACCTGAAGCTAGGGCACCTTTGCCCTTTTACACATCAGAGAGCCGTCAGATTGATTAATTAGTATTTATTCATTCCTTAGTCTCAAAAATTACCTCTGTACTATGGCCATTTTAAGAAATATTAAATAAATGTCAAAGGGAACTTTTTTGCTAGACATTTAAAGCACAGGCTCAGTGCCTATGCCATGCTTGGAAGCTTTTTCTAATCCAAACCAATCTGCTGGGGCAGTTACGGATTGTTACCAACATTGAAAGGATCTGCTTAATTTGCAATGCTTTCCCTCACTGCACCACACTTACCAAACACCAGCAGGGTGTATCAGCGAGTCTTGAGCCAGTTGGGTGGTATGGAAGATGGAATCACAGAATGGTTTGAGTTGGAAGGGACCCTTAAAGGCCATCTGGTCCAATTCCCCTGCAATGAACAGGGACACCCACAGCTCCATCAGGTGCTCAGAGCCCCATCCAGCCTGACCTCGGGTGTCTGCAGGGATGGGACATCCACCACCTCCCTGGGCAACCTGTGCCAATGCCTCACCATCCTTATCATGAAAAACGTTTTTCTTATATCCAATCTAAATCTCCACTCTTTTGATAGGGACAAGGTTATTTTTTGATAGAACGAGGTTATTTCTTACAGCCGTACACCCCACAAGAAGCTTTCAGCAATGGGATGCAAGAATACACTTCTCTGGAACCTCCTAGGGACGTCTAATTCAGTTCCCAACCTCTACAGCTGTATCCAAGGCTCTGCTGACCTGGAAAATCACAGTTACAGTTAGTGCAAGCAACAGTCACCTGCTGCCCTGCCCAAACATTTGTGGAGTTCTGCTCTTTCTGCCCTTCACATCCCCCCAAAGCTCCCCACAGCTCCCGAAACCTGCTGCTTTTGCCTTAGCCTTAGAGAGCAGCATGCAGTCAGCTGGGATGGCAACAAGAAAGGGATGGATGATTCCTCTTAAGCCAGTATCAATATGTCTGATAAACTACATTATTATTAATGAAACCATCAATATCAAGCTGCAGCTCCCACTCCCAGCTCTTCTCCCAGACCCTTCAAGCCTTGCCAGGTCTCACCTGCCTCCTTCCAACTTCCCACCCAGCCCCTGTGATGCTGCACTTGTAAAATGGAATATTGATGCTGTAAGGAGGAGGGCAAATAGAATCAATCTGCCTTACACTTCTGAGCAGCCTCCAGCACTGGTGAAGCAGGGAAGGGGCTCTGTGACTTTTACCTCCCACAGAATCCTCCCAGGCAGGAAGGAATCCAGGTTGGGTTGATTGTTCTTTAAATCTGCTGGGTTGATTGTTCTTTAAATCTCAGTTCCATGTGGTGCTGCCATGTAGAGAGCGTTCTTTTACTAAAGGAAATATATAATATTTTAAATTTCCTGCACATCACTTCAGTTCACAATACACATCAGCCCTTCTATTGTATCCTAAAGTACTCCATGTTTGCTTCCTTGGAAATGCAGTGAGTATATGCATTTTCACCAAGTTATGTGATATTGTTTACTCCACAACATCACTTCAGACTCAATAAAACAAGGTTCCTAAAATCCTTTTTTCAGGCTGGATATCAGGAAAAGTTTCTTCAGCAAGAGGCACTGGAACAGCCCCGAAGCTGATGGACTTCAAGGAGCATTTGGACACCACTCTCAGACAAACAATCTGATTTTTGGGTGGAGCCAGAAGTTGGACTCACTGATTCTTATGGGTCCTTTCCAACTTGGGGTATTCTACAATTCTAAGGTCCTTCCAGTGGAGTGTTCACATGTATGTGCAAATCTCCACATGAATGTAAAGTACTGGTAGAGCACGGAACTGATCATCATCACCTTCAACAGCCAGCAATCAGGATACAGGCACATCAAAACGTGCCATCAAAGGATTTAAGAGATTCTACAAATAAAGCTTCAATAAACATGGCTGAGCTGCTCACACGTGTGAAGCTAGTCATGTATGTACACATTTGAAGAATCAAGGCTTATAGAACCGGGACACAGGGGGGAGTTAGAAGATAATTATCCAAAGAGACCTACAATAAATATCTGTGGCCAAACAGCACCATATGTACGGTATATTGATTTGGTAGTAAAGGGATTATTTGAGTGATAGTGTCTATTCTGTATATAATTCAAATACAACAGATGGGAAATTGGCATGCCCTGTAAAATACAAAATTCAATATTCACCCAAGTGGGCTGATAAATTATCATAAACCATTTATGAATATCCCTCAACCATGAAGCCTAATAATAAAATAAAATTTTAAAAATGGAACTCTTAGTCTAGCTCTATCAAATGGCAGAGATAGAGGCATACTCTGGAATAAGGACCCTGTTCTGTTATCTGAACTGATCCTAGGTTTGGTCCCACCAAACCCAATAGAATGCACATTACCACTAGTGATAAAAGAGGGAGACCATCCTGAAAGGGAATACTGATCATGAGAGAGGCTGGCATGAACTGGTAGGTTTCAAAGAAATGAATATGAAGACATAGCTTCATCATTAGCCTTCTTTCCAAGCAGACTTGTATTTACATTGGCCATGATGTGGACAATGGCAGTCCCTGATGTGTTTGGACATCAGGGCTACTATGGGTAACAGAAAGGAAAGCCAAATAGGAAACAAACCTCAGTCCACAGCAACCCACTGGGATGAAGTGCCTCTCTTCACATCCCTCCAGACAAGGGGATGCCCACGCACATAGAAACCAACTGTGGCCTACCATGAGCTCCACAAGCACGGATCACGAGAAAAAAGTAAGAATTCATAACAACAGAAGTATCCAAAAGTCCAAAGGAGGTTGGTGTCTGACCAAAGGAAACTGTTAGCCTGGCTAGGAAGCAGGGCAAATTCATTGTCTCTACCCAGATGGTGGCATTCAGCATAGACAAGTGTGCAGGAAGGAATTTCTCTCTTACAGAGAAGAGCTCGTACCAAATCTTAAGTGGACAGCCAATACGATGCATGAAAATTAGTCTTCCTTCTGTTAGTTTAGGTGCCTGATAGACTCTTGTCTAGACTGAGTTGCTGCACGTTCTTGATAAACCTGTTGTAAGCTGTTAAGAGTATTGATAGGAAGTCAGCCAGCATGGTGCCATCTGGACCAGGTCTAGCCAGTTTCCATGGCCATGGCTCGTGATGGACATGCTGTCATTTTCAGTTATTAACCAGACAAGAAAAAATAACCCCACCTCACACTCCTATCAGCGAATTGTTCTAGAAATAATAATAGAGCTGCAGTGAACAAAGATTCTGAAGATCTCACCCTTGAGAAGAGAAACCCTTTGGAATTTCTCTGTGTTTATTTTGCAGCATAACTCTCGGAGGAATTCTACTTTTTGTGATATACAGTTGTATCCAAAAAAGGTATCTAGACAAAAGAACATCTATTGTGAGCATCTCTGCCGAGAAAAAATTAAGGCTTGCTTTCTGCCACAGAAACGATTTTCAGAATAAGGTGGAAATAATTCAAAAGGAATTTATAGTTAGGGGATTAATCCTCAAAGGAGGCAGAAAAATAAATTACCTGATTTTTAATATCTCTTAGCATCCAGCAGCTCCATTCTGATTTCTCCTTGAAAGAAAGACCACCTGTTAGAGCACCAAGATATGGATTTATCTAACAGTCTTTGGAAAAACACACTCATTTTTGCTCTTCAGAGATCAACTCAGTATTGTACATCTTTGCATTTAACTGCTCTATCCGTAAACTGACACAGCTGGAAAAAGTCCCATACATAATGAATATATGATTCCTCTGCAAAACTCACTGTATCCCTAGGGTATAAACCCTCGTGTTATTAAATTTCAAATATTTAGAGGATGACTACAGATGAGAGTAGGAGGCTGGAATTGTTTCCCTGTCTCCATCATGGACCTGCTAGCCAGAACACTTCAGTTCAAGCTTTCTATTTAACTGCCTACACTTTGTTTTTCCTATGGAGACCACATAGTCCTTGAGGATCTCTCATTAGCAGAATCTGACACCTCTATGTCCCAGGCTCCAGTGAGGCCATGACTCACTGTAATTGTACAGCTCATTATCAATATGTGCTAGCTTCTTCAAGGAACATTCAGGAAAGGAAAGGGAAGGTGCACGTGTCCTTTCAATGTTGTGCACAAAGGCTGTTACAGAAACAGAAGAAAAAGCTGAAGACATTCCAAGTCATCTTTGGAACTCAGCCCTGGTGATAATGGTGCTGAGTAGAGCTGTGATACAAAACATTCCATTTGAACTTAAATACTTTACAGACGTGAACCAGACCTCACAGCAGCGTCCCAGGTAGACTTCACAGCAATTTCTCAAGTTGATGTGCCCTGACATCTCTCTCCTCATTTTGTTTCCTTAATTGTGCATCTTTGTCTAGCACACAAAATCACCAGATTATCAACACAGAGCACCTCAAGAGACCCTCCTAAATCCATAGTAAATGAGTGTCCTGACTTTCAAGATCTTGCAGCTGTCCCTGTTGATCCTGCTTAGTCTAAGGCAAAGAACTCCATGAAACTCCTCTGCTCTGTTTTATGCCTTGACTTGAGCTTTGAGACCGCTGGGATGTGGGCTAAAGATACATCTTTTTTGGAATCATAGAATCCTAGAATGGCCTGGGTTGCAAAGGAGCACACTGCTCATCCAGTTCCAACCCCCTGCTGTGTGCAGGTCACCAACCAGCAGCCCAGGCTGCCCAGAGCCACATCCAGCCTGGCCTTGAATGCCTGCAGGGATGGGGCATCCACAGCCTCCTTGGGCAACCTGTTCCAGTGCCTCACCACCCTCTGGGTAAAAAACTTCCTCTTAATATCCAACCTAAACCTCCTCTGTCTCAGTCTAAAACCATCCCCCCTTGTCCTATCATTATCCACCTTGTAATCAGCCATTCCCCCTCCTTTTTTTTGGGTTTCCCTCCTGTTTTCTTGGCAGTGGGTGTTGACAGTGGCAGCAGTTTGCACACTACTGATCTCAATCTATGTCCATGAAAATGGGAACCCAGCCCATCCTCGATCCTTTTTGAGGGAATGCCATCTCAAATCCAAACTCTGACCACAGGAAAGCCTTGCCAACGCTATGCCATCTTTCTTCACAAATAAAGGCTTTAGGCTCTGATGCTCCACAATGTTAGCTGCCATGTAAACTCAATCTTTTTCATCCTCCCAAGAACGATTTCTACCTGTTCACTTTGCATGATAGAAGGTCTGATCACACAAATGCAGGTTTGTCTTACCTCCCTGTTGCTTTGCCGTTTGCTTTACGAACAATGCAAGCGATGCTGCTTTTATAGCTGTACAGATTTTTGCACCCCAAAGTAGCAGTGCACTGATGTGTCATTGCTGTAATTAAGAAATACAAAAATGATTTGTTAGCGAAGAGAAAAAAAAAAAACAAGACAGAAAGAAAGAGAAGCCCCCTGCAACATAATTGGTCACTGCTATGAATCTGCACTCAGGGGACAGATAGCACGACCAGAGGTAATAGCTTACACACGTATTCTTGAGCTGTGCAATAGATGGAAAAGTGTCCCAGATGGATTGGGCAGGGGCTTAGTTCCGGGATTATGATGAGACAGTGGGTAATTATTGAGTGGCATTGCCTCAGCGCTGATTATATCTGCAAGCTTGTTCCTTTCCTTCAGAGGAAAGCATTGATAAAGATAAACCATGCTGCTCTATGTCCTTCATGTAGCACAAAACAACACATTTCAATCTAACAGGATCAGGTCTCCACTTTGATCACAATCTGTTACCTAGATGTCTTTGCAAATTAATCAGCCCTGCTTGTTTAGCTCCAGTCAGTTTGTACTGCTAAATTAATAAATGTACTAGGAGCAACAGAATACATAATTAAATTCTACAGTTTAATCTCCACATAATAATTTTGACCTTAGTCTGGGGCCTCTGTTATAGCCAGCAACACATTGAATAGACACAGACCTTGCATTGCAGCTTACACTAACAATCTACCTTGAACGATTACTCAGGGGCACCGTAATCAAGAGCTACTAAAATCAGAGAAAGCAGGATGCACAATTAAGAAAACAAAATTGTAACCAAGGCTTCTGGCCGTATAAAATAAAAGGGAGCTAATGCAGCATAGGCGTGCATCTATCTCAGAAAAATATAGGAAGATACTCTGCCTTGGCTCAATTAACCAGGAGAAGTCAGTTTGTATTTCCAGCATCAAACGCAGCTGAAAGCAGCTTGAATTCCTAGGATTCCCAGAAGAGCAGAGGGCAGGTAATATTCTTCAAGGAAAAATTTCGGAAAGAACCTTGGAATCATAGAGTCATAGAATGGCTTGGGTTGGAAGGGACTCCAAGGATCAGCAAGTTCCAGCCTCTCTGCCACAATAAAGGTTGCCAACTGCTGGATCAACCACTCAGTTGGGTTGCCCAGGGTCGCATCCAACCTGGCCTTGAACACCTCCAGGAGTGGGACAACTACAGCCTCTGCAGGGGAATCCTCTGAAGAGGATTTTTGGGCCAGCCTTGAAAAAGATGAAAGATGTCTAAAGTTACAGTGAAGGGAAAAGAGGGGTTATTGTCCTCATAGACAGCTCCATGTGGAAGGTGGAGGGGGTTGGCATGGAGCTTTTAGCTTCAGCTTACCACAAAGAATGGATTCTAAGGGACTTCCAGAAGAACCCCATGAAAGAGGGGAACAGAAATCCCACTTTGATGTGTAAATGCTGTTTCAGGTCTCTGCTTTACGTTGTCATGCTCTTCTGTCAGTGTTGTTTACTTGTAACTGTGTTGGTTCAAGTCCAGGCTCTTCAGGGCAGGAATAGGATTTTCTACCTTTGCCAAGTCTCTGCCATACAGCTCCATGGACTACAGCTAAGGACTTTCAGCAGTGTTTTAGTAAAATTATATTTATATGATGAAACTGTTCAAACCCCTTCCTCGTGTTTTCTTCCAGGACACAGAAAACATTTTGATGGTCACCAAGCAAAAACAGACTTTCAAAGGTTATGGATGTTTTCAATACTTCGCATGAAACTCTTCCCAGGACATTTGGTTAGAGCTAAGAGCTTGTTGTGGGCAGAGCATCTGAAACTGCTTCTACACAGGGATGTATAGTGGGAATGTATCTAATGGACATCACAGGCAAGATAGATTTTCCTGTATCCACACAAAAACCTAGCTGATTATTTCTGAAAAGATTAATTATCATGAGCCCTTTCTTTCCACTTGCATCTGAAGCTTCTTGGCTAAGTAATGAAATGAGTCACAGACAATGTCTCGATGTGTTGATGGAATCAGGTCAGTGCTTTGTTGGCTTTTTGTATTGAGCAGTAAGGCTGTAGCACACAGCATAATTGCAGTAAATATGCAGACAGCAATAGCAAGGCACATCGGATTAATCTCTGAGATGGAACCCCCCAGTATCCACTATTAACAGAACCTTTGCCTGCCTTAAGGAGAAAGAAATGTCCCCAGGACAAAAAAGAGTTGCTGGCTACCATACATTCAATATAGCCCTGTTGGGCTCTAACATAAAGGCAGTGGTGAAGAATTAGACAATGCTGAAGCTTGATTCAAAATCAGCCTAATGAATCTTCGCAGCACTGAGTGACATAGTTTAGTGAGTATGGTGGTGATGATTTATTTGATGGTTGGACTTGATGATCTTAGTGACCTTTTCCAACATAAATGATCCTATGGGCATTGGAGCTTGATAATCCTTGAAGTCCCTTCCAACCCAAGACACTCTATGATTCTATGTTCATTTTGGGACCAGCAGATTGATAACACCAATGATGTAAAGCTAAAGCAGATTCTGAGTCAGTATGTAATGAATCACTAGAAACTGTTCAGAGCCCTGTTGCAAATGTTAAACCAAAATACTTGCTTTAGAAGTCAACACATCTGAAGAAACTAAAGCAGATCAACAATGATATTATCTGTCAGTAACTACGTATATGTTTCCTTTAGAATCATAGAATCTCAGAATAATTCAAAGGATATCCAGTTCCAACCTCCCTCCCACAGGCAGGGTTGCCAGCCACTAAATCAGGCACCCAAATAGGCTGCCCATGGCCCCATCCAGTTTGGTCTTGAACAACTCCAGTACTTATGTTTAAACCCAGTTAGCTGACTTAATGCTCTGTGATTGCAGATAGTATCAGAAGCTTAAACAACAGTTTGGCAGCCAGTGTTCAGTGGGCCACATGGCTGGTAACACATACTGACTGAGCTGGGACTCTTTGTTCCAGACATAGACTGCAGTAGCTGACACTAGAGTCCTCCAGAATACAGTGTAAACAACAATATTTTTCACATACCTGTAAAAAAATTCAATGTGATCAGTTCAATTGCAAGGAGCACGTGGAGCATTCAAAACTATTTAACCTTGGTGGTCAAACTCTCAAAAAATATGGAATAATGGCACGGGATGGTATTGAATTATAGCCATCAGTGCATCTTCCTCTTTGACTTGGAATAGGCCTAAAGTTGTACCAGAGGAGGTTCAGGTTGGATATTAGGAGAAACTCCTCAGAAAAACCAGTGACGCAGTGGCACAGCTGCCCAGGGGTGGTGGGGTCACCATCCCTGAAGCTGTTCCAGAACCTTGGAGATGTGGCACTGAGGGATGTTGGCATTGGGCATGGTGGGGTGGGCTGGGGTGGGGCGTGGGGATCTTGGAGGTCTTTCCCAACCTGAATGATTCTATGATTCTATGAAATTCCCTCCCCTCCTATCTGCTGACAAGGTGTAAAGACCCTATGCATTCACAATAAAAACCCTGTATCCAAAGATCATGAATTACATGCATATATATATATTTTTGTCCCACATCTTTCAATGCAGCTCACTTGCTACTTACCTCATAGCACTTCTCCAGTACTCATCAAAATTTAGATGCAACTTGCTCCTTCAGCCCTGCAGAACTAGAGAAATGTGTTTGATGGACAGATACTACCAGGAAGAATAGAGCACCTTCCTGTATCCAAGACTCTTGTCATTTGGCAGATGCTTGTATCATCATCAAATAGAGTGCTTAATATACTAACGTCATTTTTCCTGCGTGCTCCATGTAGAGCAAAACAAACTGTGATCCTCCCCTTTAAGCTGTTTCTATGCAATGTCTATTTTGTTTATTAAAATGACACTAAACATGATAGAAAAGCAACCAGACATCCTTTGTTTTAAACAGCTATAAAAATGACACATAACTGATTTACTAACAATTTATTATATTAGTGACTCGGAAGCTGCTATTAATGAGTAACTAGACAATTTAAATCTTCATGTTTACTAAAAAGGGAGGAGAAATGTAAAAACAGCATGAGGAAGAAAATGTATATTCTATAAACAACAATAAATGGACAGACTTCTTGCACTGAAACGACAACACAGGCAATCAGCCCTGTTCACCATTTATATCAATTATAAATGTAAAGATCAACTGGAATATGGAAATCTCAGGTGGCCAGGGGTATTAAAAATATTATGCAGAATTGTCATGCACTGCTCTTAAAAATAAACTCCAAACCTGTGCGTAATGTTGGAGTAGATAAGCATTTGCAGTCAGGTTGTTGATCCAAAGAGAGTAATTAAAGAAGGTGAGGTCTAAACTTGTCAAAGTCATTTTGCCCTACTTTCCTATTTATAGGTTTCAAAATGGAAAAAGCCTTCAAAAGGATTTGCATCCTAGCTTCCCTCTGTAAAATCCTTCTGCAAGAGATTTGAGAATTAGCTGCTGTGCCTGCAGTATATTAAAATCTTTGACAGCCATCCACTTGGGGAATCCCTGGGAAAAAAGGAAAAAAAAAAAGAAAAAAAGAAAAACGAACAACAAAAAAATAACCACCTCACTTTGCTTCAAAAGGTTCCCAGTATCACTTGAAAGCGCAGAATAAATCGCCGCTCTTCAGAACTGTTCCTAAGGCAGTGGGGTCCTTTGGTGGGAAGAGCTGTGTGCCAACACGTGGCCCTCCTGCCCACTGCCCACCTGCTGCAGGCTGTGGGAAGATGTTTCCCCACTCTCCAAGCACAGATGGAGCAGAGAGGAGAGGCTCTTCTCTCTCTCACTGTGGTTTGGTTGGATGAGGTCTAGCTGTCTTCTCACTCTCATGTTGGGAAATTTTCTTGCCCCGCTGATTTTTAACTTTCTTTAAATGCAGTTGGAATCATAGAACCACAGAATCACCAAGGTTGGAGAAGACCTCCAAGATCATCCAGTCCAACTGTCCATCTATCACCAATAGTTCTCACTATTGACAGAAATGCCTTACATGAAAAAGAAAGTTTTTAACCCCAAAAGCTGGAAAACTCTACATTTTTGTTGCTGGATATTTTTAGCAGAGATTCATCTTGAAAAAGGATTAAAACTGTGATTTTGATGGAAAATAATAGAAAAGGAAGAGACAATGTTACTGCAAATTACTCAGCAGCTACACACTCCGCTACCAACCAAACTTTGACATGGACATTTTATACACCAAGTTTTCCACAAAAACAAGCAATTTTCTTAGAGCAGTTCTCCAATAGACCAGACCCGTGCTTCTTAAAATTGACAGCTGAGCTTTGCTTTGTCCTGTGATAGTGCAGCCAAACATTTCCTTGGGCTCATAGTACAAACATATGCCCCACAAGGCAAATCATAGAATCATTAAGGTTGGAAACGACCATTAAGATCATCTTGTCCAACCCCAACCCACCACCTCCATGTCCAATGTTCCATGGAGAAACACTCAGCAGGCAGACAGGTACGTGCTGTCAGGAACACAACATTATCTGGCAATATGACTCTTCATTTCCACTTATCTGAACTTCTCTGTGCTAAGCCATGAAAAGGCGTTATCTAACGCCAGTATCATAGCTGTAAGCTGATAAGACAAAAAAAAAAAAAGATAGATAGGGATGGAAATATTTTGGGAAAGTAAAAGAAAATATAAATAGCTGACTCGTTTTCTAAACTGTTGTGATTATTTGGAAAAGCAAGTGAGTGAATGGTTCTCACTTCCTGGCTCTAATTTTCAACTCATCTTCAAGAAATTTATTTGTCATCACAAGGATTAAAGGTGAGCTGATACGGGCATGCATCATAAAAGAAATTGCTTCTGCTTCCTCGGCATTTGACAGTCCTGAGGGATGAGTAATGGAGGAGGAAATGTGCTTTTTATGCCCACACAGAACTTGCTGAAGGAACCAAAGTGAAAAGTGTCATTTAAATAATGAAAACCAGCATCCAGAGACAATCTGAGCTTGCCCAAGGGCAAGAAGATAGCTAGCATGTCTCCTTTCTTCCATACTGTTTCTGACTGCGTGGACCAGATTTTAGCTGTGTAACATCAAACAAGTCCACCCACAACTACCAGTTCCCAACAGCTGAATATATCATAGAATCATAGAATCACAGAATGGCCTGGGTTGCAAAGGAGCACAATGCTCATCCAGTTCCAACCCCCTGCTATGTGCAGGTCGCCAACCAGCAGCCCAGGCTGCCCAGAGCCACATCCAGCCTGGCCTTGAATGCCTGCAGGGATGGGGCATCCACAGCCTCCTTGGGCAACCTGTTCCAGTGCCTCACCACCCTCTGGGTGAAGCTTCATCCAGAAGTTTTTTCCCATTTGAACTCCTTTTAATTCTCCTTTTTTTTCCCACTGCTGCCACATTCCAAGAGAGCATTCATCCCACAAAGCCTTATCTACAAAGGCCTGTTTAGAAGACACAACTCTGTAGCTCCTTAATATCCCGGGAGGAAAGTCTGATTTATTTGCTTGCCTTAGTTATATTTTATTCCTTAATTCATAGACTAAATTATCAGAGAAGGAAAAGCAATGTTTAGAAAAGAAAAACCCACTCCTTACTACATACTGATGTCTCTAATAGGGATATCCCCATACCCACTCACTCCATCTTCAGTTTAAATGAGCCTTCATCCTTATTTGCTGCTGGTTGAACTAGATGATCTTAGTGCTCTTTCTCAACCTTAATGATTCTGTGAGTCTATGATTCTGCATCGCTCCCACCAGCTCCTCACCTGGTTTGCACAGATGCAGACACTGGCTTCACAAACATGGCACATCCCTGAGTGCTGGCCATTTGACACAGCCTTTTTTACCCCAAACATCATAAGTATCCTGAGTCGTGAGCCAAAGGCTCTGAAAGACGACATAATGACATACTGGTGTTAATTGTTCTGACAAGGACCCTCTGAGCAGTGTCATTGGAGGTGACAGTCCCTGCCAGTCTCCAGCTTAGCAGCAAGGTCACTGGGGAAAGGCAGTTTCCACTAATGCTGTCGGGCAGTGGCCGTGCACAGCTCAAACAGAGCCAAAACCTTCTATTCATGGGCTGTTCCAGAGTGACCACAGTCCATGGGTAGCTCCAGAGTGACCACCATCCCTGGGGACAAGACATAGCAATAAGAAGGATAGATAAAGCGATGCACTTAGAGGTGTCTATGCTATTCCTCTTCAGATGAAAGCAAATGAACAAACAGATAAAACGAATGAAATGAAAAGAAATAAACAAAAACATGGAGGAATGAGAAAGGTTTTCATTTTCAAAGTATCTCTACTGACAAACTAGCAAATCCGTGAAGCAAGAAGACCCTGGTCAAAGCAAGTGAGCCTTGGATGGAGCCCTCCCTCCATTTCTAAGGCTTCCTTTGTTACCCAAAAGCACAGTTCACCATCCCTGACCTCAGAAGTGAATAGCTGGGGAATGTCTCAGCTCAGGCACCTGAACACAGCTTGCACATGGCAGGGTTTTACTTCTCAGTGCACTGAGGAATGTGGCTTGCTGCTCCCATTGCAGCAGCTGTATGGGAACCCATGTCAGAGACATTCACTTGGAAAGAGGATACTCTGCAAAGCAACGTGCAAATAAAAGCCATCAGCAAGGAGATGCAGCACTGTGCTCCCTGTAAGTTCAGCACAACACTGACCTCCTTCCCTGGAGGTACCACTTGCCCAACAGGTGATGTTTGACTCGCTGGTCAGGAGGTGACAATGTGCTAGGAATAGGAAATTCATATCGTTTGTATTCTTTTTCCTCCGCTATTCTAAGGGTTGAAAGGACCACCATTTTAAATTTAATTTACAGGGTATACTGTCTATCTGTTGGAAACACGAGGAAGCAGACCTTGTCCTAGTATTTATCAGACACATGCCGCCCATCTGCTTGAGCTGGGTCGAGGAGGATTTGCTGTTAATCCTTCAGACCCATCTGCAGGGGGTTCAAAATGCTGACCAGAAAGCTAGACAAGATGAGGTTTATTTAATTAAAAAAACTGCTCCGGAGGTTACTGGAAATCACTCTGAAGAAGAAATAGCTTTTGATCATGTCACTTCTAGGGGAGGCGGGAGGGAAAGGGGAGGCAGGCAGTGTTTTGCATCAAAATAAGATTGCAACTATGGGTAAATAAGTAAAATGATAGATCTGAGCTGAATAACCCCGTGAGGGGACACTGCTATCTACCTGTTACAACACATGGAAGGGAAAACAAAGCCCCTGCTTCAGCTTGGGTGTTTCACCAGCACATTGCAGGGCTTGGCCTCTAATCTGGGCCGAGTATGAAAGGCAGAAATTGGGTTACTCGTGCATGCACACACACAGCACACGCATTAATCTGCAGGTTTGTTTGCGTGGAGGGACAACCTAGAAAACAACTTCAGAACTGCAGCAGGTTAGCACTGCAAAACCTGGCATTTACATCTGCCTGCTCTGTGGAAGGAACACCAGTTTTTGTGGAATCGTAGAATTTGGGGGGAAGACAGCTAACCTGAGCTTTATTGCTTTAACATTTAATTTCAGCTTTTCATAATCAGGGCTACCACCACGCAGATCCATTTATGTGGAAGTGAGAAACTCCAAAATCCCAGCTACGTTTCTTGCCGTGTTGAAAATGGGCATCTGTTCGTAAGGATATTACTTCTAATGAAATATTGTGTATGCGATGGGTTTAATGCAGTGCTGCCTTTTGGGAGAAGTGGTTTTCCATGGGAACAACCCTTGTACTCCTGATTGTTTTCCTATGGCACAACAACTTTTGATGTAACTCATACAGACGATTTGTCCCAACCTCTCCTAGGGCTCTTCACCTAACCTAGAGGGGTCCACAATCATTTTCTTTTTTAGTTTGCTATATTTTTGAAGCATAAACACCCACAGGCAGTAAACAGTGACATTTCTGACCATAAGCTGGGAGACACAAGGTTTGGCATTGTGGTCCTACACCCAGTGCACCAGTGACATAGAGCTCCATCTACAGACCAGGAGCACCCATCCTGCAGAAGGATGGATCTCAGAAACCAACTCCAGGAGCAATCCTATTTATTCCCTTGCAAAGTGACAAGTAAAGATCCACGCTGCTTGGGGTCAGATTGCAAAGCCTTCTGCTTTGTGGCTGATGATAACCTCCCAGCAAAGTCATTTTATCTGCTGCAAATGATTCCTTAGCTTCCCATTGCAGGATTTGCTCCACCTGATTCTGGAGCAAGTGGAGCTGCCTGCTATCAGATAGAGAGTTAGAGGGATGTTTTGATTTAGGAGAGACGTTCTTGTGGAAAGTGCTTGGGTGAAGTAAGAAAATCTCATCCAGAGATTATGAAGAGGGAAATTCACTGTGTTTCTTTTATGATGACCAGGTTAACCAGCTATGCATTGATTGTACAGATAGAAGGCCTCTAAAGCTGGGCAGGGCTAATACACACGTTCTCTTCTCTGGACATACAGCTTCAACTTATCCATGGGTCTTTTGTTCCCCTCCTCCAGAGCCTCCCAATCCACTTATTTTTACTTTTTACTCAGCAGTTCCTTCAGTCGTTATTCTCAGTCATGCAAATGTGGCATTAACCCTTCCCAACCACTCACTTCATGAGTTCATAACCAGGGCTGTATGAGCAGATCTGAGCCCAGCCCCATGCTTGCTGCCCCAAGAGAAGACAGCATTGCTGCTTGAATTCATCTCACCAGTTCTGCCGGCTGTGACTTCACCTTGAAACATGCAGACGTGGAATTCAGGGCCATGGTTTAGTGGGCAATATAGGCAGCAGGTGGATGGTTGGACTGGATGATCTTTCCAACTTAAATTGTTCTGTGATTCACCCATCATTGGCAAAAAGGAATACACACCCTAACTAGCTTTGGATTTAAGGTCCTACTGAGCTTATAGTTGTTAGATGCTGGACTGAGAGTCAAAGCCACCGATGCTGACAGCACATTCTTTCTGCCTTCTCCATGGCAGGGAGTGTGTACAAGCACCTCAAGTCACAGCAGTGTCCACCAGGACCCCTTTGAGGGGTTTCAAACCTCTGTGAAGCCCAAACATCACAGGGCAAAACAGGGCTGAAAGGGAATTCTTAATGAAAGTATTTAAAAGATAGCAAAACCCACTTTCTCAGCACAGATACTCAAATTGTGCACGGGTCCCGTATTTACACATGCAGAGTGGAATTTGCACATGCAATTAAGTTGATTGACATTTTCTTACTGTGTAGAGACCTTCATCAGCAAACATTTGTGCAAGAAATCAAGTGAGTGATATTTTTAAATGCCCACCCTGGCATGCAGGAGGAAATGGTAAGGAAACAGCAAGGACACAACTTCTTAGATGAATTCATCTGAGCACTTGTCAACAAATGTAATGAACAGGAAATCAGAGGAGCAAATGACAAAAGCCATTGGTTCTGGGAAAAGAGCCTAAGAGATGGTGTTAAAAGTGGCTCAGGAACAAGCACAGATCACCTGGTATGTCACTTTTGTCATAATTAGTTGGCAAAGAAAACAGCGAAGTCAAAGTCACAGTGGTGCACCGCAGCCCTCCTGTTAGCAGAGCAAGGCTATCGATCCCATCACTCATTTATTTAGGAGGCAGAATTTTAAACAGGAACGAGAACAGAGTCACCATCAAACCAGTTGTCAGCTGGATGTCACCCTAGGCAATTAGCATGCTCCTAATGCGCTACAAATTTTAAGCCCAAATTCTGTCCTCAGATGCTCGTGTTCAGCTCACACTGACTTTGCAGAGCACGTGGTTTAGAGAGCAGAAACAACAGAAGATCTGCAGGTAGATATTGCAGAGGCTTTAGACAAAGAGCCTGGGCTGGGAGGAAAGGAGCAGGAGAGCTCTACTACGATGCTGCTAACAGAGCAGGAGGCGTGAAATACCCTCCCTGTCAGACTGAGCAGGCAAGGCTGCAAACGTGCCCAAAGTAGCACTGGAAATGGGATGTAAATGCATTTGTAAGCACTACAGGTAGTTAGCTATTAATAAATCTGGGGTTGATCCTTCGCAGGTGTAAGTCGTTCAAATTCTGCTGATTTCCTTCGTTTGTACCAGCTGTAGATCTGTGTGTTGTTGTTAAAAACAATAAATCTCTTATCTGGGCCAAATTTGGTTCAGTGTTGCTGTGACTGGATTAGCTCCACTGAAATCAATGGGAGAAATCTGAGAGATGTGGGGAACATGGGAAATGAGAACAGAACACGGCTGCTACATTTGTTAAAGTAGAAAAGAAACACTTTTTCATACACATATGAGCGCATCTGTTGCATGTTGGACTGACTGGTCATTTCCCTTAGAAAGAAGGGAAAACAAACTCCTTTCCCTTCAGAAAATGACATTTTGCACAGAACAAGGTTTCCTACAAGGGAAAAAATGTTTCCTAGAAACGTTCCAATCAGAGATGTTCCAACCAGAAAACCAGTAATTCTTCTTTTGTTCTACATCTGCCTGAGTCAGCACAGGAGACTTGCAATTCCTCCAAGCAACTCAGCTACTGGAAGAAATAAGGGTACGTTATGGTAGAATCAGTTTAGCTCATGGTAGGCTTTCTTGGGATCGCAGGACACACACAGCTACAGCTCCCATTCAGGCAGAAGCAAATGATGATGACCTGATTCAAGCAAAACTCTTTCGTTTTAGCTCAAAATGTCAACATGAAATGCTCTGACATTTGCAAACAAATTCTTTTTAGGAACTATGTGTTCCAATCTGAGATGAAAACAAATACGAAAATACCAGAATTTCCCATGGGACAGAAATCCGGTTTTCATCGAGAGGTCTCTATTGAGAGGTCACTTCTTTATTACAGAGCCACTGCTTTCTATGGTTATGCCTGAATTAAAATGAAAGATGGTCAGGGACCAAATCCTCATCTCACAATGATGGCCAACTCTCTTCCACCAGCTGGCTCCTCTGCCACCGTCACGGGCACAGAAAGTTGAAGAATCCAGAACAGAGCCAGAGAGTGACAACCACAGTACTGAAGGACAGAACTTTCAGAAGTCTTGTCTATACGTCTACACAAAGAAGGGGTAATTTCAAGCTTTAGATCGGGTACCTCAATATCTTATTCACTCCAAGGCTGTACATCAGCAAGGATGAAATTTCCACAGACTTCCCAATCCCATTTTCCAGTGTATCCTCATACAAACGATCTTTTCTTAATACCTAACTGGAATTTTCCCTGATGTAGTTTATGACTGTTGCCTTTTGTCTGTTAACACCAAGAACAATCCAGCTCCATCTTCTGACCATGACCTCTGAGGCCAGTCTGTAGACGCACCCAAAGATTTCCCTTGCTCTGGCTGAACAAACCCCGCACCTTCAGCCTCTCTGTGCTGAGGTTTCTGATCACTTTGGTGGCCTCTGCTGGACTTACTCCAGTTACTCAGTGTTCCTCTTGTAAATGAGAGCCTGATGGCATACACATAACTGCATATTTAATTGGTGAGTGGCATGGACAACAAGTAGGCTGATGTTTCAACGTGATCCTTGCATTTCCTTTACTTAGCAGTGGCATTTTCTAACTATTACTAGAGTGACAACACTCCTGAATTGTGTAAGTCATCTCAGTTCTCTAGGCTCCAAAACCTAGACAGGCTGGTTTACACCAGGTCTGGACAAGGCTGGCTGACTCCTCAGCACATTTATTATCATTGCCATTCAAACAAATGAAACCATGATTGCAAATCACTTACCTGCTTATTTCATGTAGCAAAATAGCCACACAACCAATGTTCCTGGGGAGAACAAGTCAGTTCATGGAAGTCATAAATGGGTGATGGAAGTTGGAGCCGTAGATTATCTGTATATATGTACAGGGGGCAAATACCAGTGTATGTGCAGAGAAAAGTAGGAGAAGTGAACATTCAGGAAAGGCAGTGTGTAATTGTCTGCACCAAAGCAGTCATGCACAAGCCACCAGAAAATGCCATATGCATGCATGAATAACCACCACTACACGTAACTGCCTTCTCTTAGAGCTCAGTCACAAGTCTGGGCACTAACTGCTTGTCCCCATCACATAAACTTTCCTTTATGAAAGGTACCCAACTTTGGGATACCTTTGGCTGCCATTAACATTGGGTTTCCATGGGATACTCCACCTTTCTTGCCAGAGGATGAGCTCCCCAGTGTCTTTGGGAGTCCCCTGCTTTCTGTGCCTTGTTACTAGTGTTACCTCCAACCAAATCCTCAGACCTTTGATACCTATGGAAAGGCTTTGAGGGAGACCCTAAAATCCCTAGAACATGAAGCTCATTCCCAGTTATTCATCCTATAGTCTTGTCTACTGTTCCAAAATACATAGCATTGACATTTCAGCCATATAGATGAGACAGCATTAACTAAATCTAGATTTCTACTTTATTACAAGACACCATTGACTAAACCTGGGTCTCTACTTTGTTAGAACAGTGATTCATCTCCTATCTCTAACTTAATAGAGTTGATTAACATTTGGATTTGGCAATCCCTTGATTAAACATGATACCCACAAGGAAGAAAGTAGCAGAGACCAGTTGCCAAAATGGAAACTTCCTGCCCAAAAATATAAAAGAAAGAGGAAAAAAAACAATAGACAACAACCAGCTCTTTCATCTGCTTCCTATGAGGACTCCGTTGTGTCTGTGTCACTGTGCAGAAGGCAATAAGAGGCGATGTCGACAGATGGGGAGTTGAGGACACAATTCACCCAGCCTTCAAGAAAGCTTACAGTCCCGTACTATACATTAATCCACAAGGTCAGTAATGGGGAGGGGGGGGAGACACTAACCGTGTAAGCAGATAAAGAATTAAGATGGAGGTAGCAGACAAAGCGGGCACGTCTGTAACATTTAGTGTAGATGGGGGAAATCTGGTGGAATGTCACAGGGGGCATTTCAGCTGCAGGGCCCTTTGCCAAAGGCATGACCAAAGGGAAAGAAAAGAGCAGAAGGAACGAAAAGGTGCAGGAGACACTCATCCAAGTGACAGCCAGTGCTGAACAGGGAGTAAATTAATCCTGGATGACACTGACAGACTAGGATTAAGTAGCTCACCCATGTCATTAGGTTGCATGCACATATAGATGAGCTAACAAAGATAGGGACAATGCTTACCCCAAATAATTGAGGACACGATGAAAAAAGGGTCAGAGGAAGGCTGCAAAAATAGTAGACCAGGAAACTTCCAGAGAAGACTTTCAAATCAGTTCTGTACTCAGTCATTCCCTTGCCAAAGCATCTATTCCTACTCTCATCACCTGCTTGACTTTCCTTTCATTCTGTTTCTCTCATTCTCACCCAAAATATGTTTTCCTAGATCTTCCACATGTCCTACTCTCCAATTACTGTCTTACACCCCAGCCTTCCATACAGCCCTGTCAAGCTCCATTTCTTTCACAAAAACCATCACTATGGTGAGAGGTAACTCAACATGGTGATCTTACCCATCTCTTCCAACCTCAATGATTCTATGAAAGCTTCACCTCAGCTCTGTAGTTTATTTCCCCCTGCCTACTGTCAACCTTCTACCTACTCCCCCTGAAGCCCACCCTGGGAGTTCCTCTTTCTATAAAGTGGTAAGCACAGCTTCTCAGATTATGGCTTCAGGACTTGTTTAAGACAAGCACTGCTACCAATAAATGACAGGGCTAAAATTTTCGTCCTTCACATTGGTTGATCTGCTCAGAAATTAATTATGCACGGAACTGAGTTGCAATTCACTGCAGGACTGCAAGGACTCCAGAGTGGGTGCAAGGGAAGAAGCAGAATTGCATATTTAGGAATGGAAATGGCATCAGGCTCAGCTCTGAGTTCTCCTCACTCAGACCAACTCACTCTGAGTTCCTCAGAATACTGGGAATAAGAGCAGAACCTGCACATAGTGCTGCTCTGTCCAGAGACTCGAGTGAGGCTGTACTTGGAGCTTCTTGCAGTGCTTGCTTGTTCAGGGCCCTTGGCACTACCTCCCAGGGAACATTCACTCTCCTACCCTGCAATAACAAAAGTTAAGATGGTTAAATTCACATCTGTGTGAAAGTGGGTTAAATCACATGTTTGGTAAATTAAAAAAGGATCAGTCTCACTCAGAACTGGCAATGAGATAAGACTTAACTACACATCACCTAAGTGGGAGAGAGAAAAGTGCTATTTACCTTCTAAGACCCCTGCTAAAGGCATCTCTGTTGAAGCAGATACGTTCATCAAAGATGGGTGTGGATACCCTTTTGTTTCAGGTTTCCCTCCTCAAGACTGTTGTAATTAGCATTTCTTAATGCAGCTCAGCTGAAACTGCCACTAATGCAATCCAAAGTTGCTAAATGCAATGTCATTGTGCACCATAACGAATGTTTGCTTAAAGATCAATAGGTGAGGCCAGTGTTAATTGTTAAATTAAACATAAACATTGTCAAAACACAGCTATCATTATTCTTCCACCTGATGACATGAACCTGGAGATTCCTTGGTGACCTTATATTCGGGCTCTGTAACCTTCAGGTGCTTTGCATCAGATTATCTTTACCTTATGCCAACTTTGTGTTTTAATTGATCACTGTAGAATACAGCATCTTGCAAAACTCAAGACATCAAGGGGTGAAAACATCTATGGGGTACCTGGAAACATCTGTAGGGTACAGAGAAACTTGGAGTTAAATATGTCACAATTCAGCTACAGCCTTCATGGTAACATCCACTTCTACTTGCTTAGATTACCTCCTGGACTTACCATTGGAGCACAGTGTTTCAGGTTTCATTTTTCAGATGCTTTGCCAACTGGTGGGGTTTGGTTCCTGCTAACTGGTCACAGGAAGAGATGTAGATCCAGGGATGGATAGTGAGCATGATGCAGGAAGCCTCTGGCTTTGAAGATGAAAAATAGTGAGTTCCAGCTCAGCACAAGAACCATTGTTCTCAGTAACTAAGTAAGTGTGAACTTACCTTGGCTTTACTAGAGAACAAGAAATCATTCCTGCCTTGCTGTGCTGCTGCAGACAGTTAATCAGAGTTTGCAAAGGCTGCAAACATTACAACAGTAACAGGCATTATTTTCTATATGTCTTAGGAGGTCAACATCACCAGGGATTTTGAAGGGCCATCCTAAGAATCGTTTCTGATTCTTTACATCACAGGGAATAAAACTGCATAGACTTCATTGGTTTGTCAAATACCATCTCGGAACCATCCTTTTTTCTTTTGTCCCATTTACACTGGTAGGGTCTGCTGCAGGTCCCCTTCCTCTGACAGTTAAAAGCTTCCTTCTAACTTCCAGCCTTGATTTATTCAGAGCCAGTTCCTGCCTATTTGTTCTTGTGCCAGCATTTCAGCTTATATAGCTCTTATCCCTCCCTCGTGTTTACCCCCCCAACACATTTCTGGAGAGCAGGCCTATCTCTGCTCAGCCTTCGTGTTATTAGGCTGAACAAGCCCTGCTCTTCCAGCCTTCTTTCATAGAACAGCTTCTCCATTTCCCCAGTCACCCCAGTAACCCTGCCACTCGGAATCTCAAACATGGGTAACCACAGCTGTCCCACTTAGGTTTTCCTTGGTGTCTTACACCACAACATTAATGCTACTACAGTTCTACAGTCAAATGGGTATCAGCCTGGTTGCATAGCAGTCCATCCTCATTCAGCAAGCATTAACTGCCTGTCTTCTAAGCCAAGGTGTTTGTCATTTAAGGCAGCAACTTCCATCATTGGTCCCAATGTACACTTCTGCTTCTGTGCTTCATAATACTCAAATTCTTTGATCTGAATCAACAACATTCCCAAATCAGCAGTTTGTTTCATTAACTCAAGCAACTCCATAACCACTTGCCAGTTCCCCTTTTCTCCAGCCCAAGTTGTTTCCCATCCGTGTCCCTTTGACTACTCTTTTTGCATGACACAACTCGTTTTAATTCCCATCTTCAGCAACTTCACAAATTCTCTTTACAGCACAATACATTCAATGCTCCAAAGGAACCCAGTGCCAGGGAAGGTTCAGGTTGGATATTAGGGAGTCACCATCCCTGGAGGTGTTCCAGAACAGTGGAGATGTGGCACTGAGGGACGTGGGCAGTGGGCATGGTGGGGGTGAGTTGGGCTTGGAGATCTCAGAGGTCTTTTCCAACCTTAATGATTCTGTGATTACACAGTCTTGATTTCTGCTCAGTGAAAGCTCTCAAGGAGCCTGACACAATCTATCTTTCACTTACCCCACTTTTCATGTGCCTTTATGCGTTCAGTTACTTCAAAAGCTGCTCTAAAGCATTGCACAGTACTGAGGTACAGCGAGGAGTTTCTCTAAACACTTTCCAGCAGCTGCCCCATCCTTTATTACAGGTGCCACTTCCCAGACAAACGCACACAGGTTTGAATGGTGATTTAATTAATAATTTATTGAGAATTTTTGCAATGGGAATGGTGATCTCCTGTGTTGTGTCTGGGTCTCCTCTGACCCTGACAGACTAGAACACGAGTCTGCATTGCACGGGACTCCATCAGTTTTATTCACCCACTCCCATTAGTGATCTTCAGCATTAAGGAAGGCTTATTCCTTATTTGCCCCTGCAATGTCTGGATGACACATACTGCTTACTGGTAGACCTGTTCATTCCTTCTCTTTCTATTTATATGACTAGTGAGCCTTTTACTGTCTCTTTTCCTTACAAGATCCTCTCAGTTTCACACCCAACTTTAGACTTTCATTGCCTAACCTTCAAGATAGAGCTTCTTTAGCAAATCTAACCTTTCTCTCTTTCCCAGCATACTCTTTTTTTTTTTTTCCAGATACCTTTTTCAAGGCTATTATTTATCTGAGGTCTAAACCCTTCCTGACAGCATTCTTTTTTTTTTCTCAACACAAATGCCAGATGGCTTCTATACCTTGCTTTAAAGAAATCCCCATCATTTTACATCTTCAAATCCTTGTGTTGCCCTGCCCTATTCATTTTACCTGCTTCAGACACCAGCAGGAGCTACTGCTGGCCATGAGAATTTACAGCTTGGGGACTCTGTCATTCTTACAGAAGGGCTGAAGCCATGAAAGCCACCTCATAATAATACCACCAACACTAATAATTGTGTCGCCATCTCCATCTCCATCCTTCATAGCTACTCAGTTACGGGCAAGATGAATGTTGGGTGGCTGCACAAGCAAGCTGTGTACTCAATTCTAGATAGCTTTGTATTAAGAGGGAATGTGCAATGCTTTGCACATTTTTATCTGGGCTCTGATATACAGACATTTGCTTTTTGCGTTCCCTGGTTGGTGCCTAGGCAACACCTCAGCACCAGCTTGAACCTGGGTTAGCAGGTAACAACATTTCTGCACTGTGATAATCCCACAGATCAAATTCTGCGCCGGTGTGGTTGAAGCTACGCATCTCTCTTCAAGTTTGCACTGGCATGACTGAACTGTTATCGGTGTTACACAGAAATAAGTTGCCTTCTGATGGGATTCTCGAGCGGAGCATTGCGTCAACCCTGCAGTTTTAATTTGCTGGAAGGAAGAATACCACTTTGATATTCATCCCCACTTCTGTCAAACAAGATACGTGCTCTGATTTGCCATGACCACAATTTCATAACTCCAGAAATACGCACTCACACAGCAGCCAGGATGTTTTTGCTAAAGTCAACAAACCTTACACAAGGGTGTTTAAGGCTTCCTCTTACATTTTTCTCTCTGTAGTTATAAGGCAGTTCGGTCTTATCCTAATAAACACATTTTCTCACGTTAGTCAGATTTGAGATTTGATAATCTCATAAGGAAGCATGCAAGTCTCAAGTGTAGTGGGATCCACAACAAAAAAGTAATCATAAGGGAACAATGAAATTTCATCAAGATAAGGATGGGCAGAGCTAGAATTGTCTGTATGAAAAACCTGGGGAAAAAGAAAAAACAATGCAAGAGGTGTAAAGAGAAACCTGCAGAATTCAGCTTCTCCACACCATTAATTATGGCAGTTAGGAGAATCAAGCACTTTGGACAGATTTCACCCGGATTCAGGAAAGCGCTTTAACATGGGTTTAAGTTTACCCTCTGCTTGGAAAGTACTTAAGTATAGGCTTAACTTTGAGCAGACGTTTAAGTCCCCTTGACTTTAACATGTGCTCAAGTGCTACCTACAAAGGAGGCATTTTCCCCAAGCAGGAGACCATCTTGGCTTAGGCACTGGATTAGCGGTGAAGAAACAGGGATTTGAGGCTGTTTCTACCCCTGGCCATCGTTCCTTCTCTGTGCATTGGTTTTCCCACCTGTAAAATGGAGCTAACTGCACTGCTGTTTGCAAAATGTGCTACTGCTGACTCACAAAATGTGTTATTGGTCGCTCTGAAAGTAATGCCTCCTATTCATTTCCGTGCAAACTGCAATAAAGAGCACAACAACACTATTTGATGGAGCAAAATCTCTCTGCTACACAATGCTGCCTTTCAACATAGTCACAGCCATTAGCTATGCAAGCCTCATCTTTAAAAAGTACATACTCATATCATTGTATCGAGGCCTTTCTAACTCCTCCTTTTCAAACAATGATGGTTAATATGGGGCAATGGGGGATCTCAACTGCACATCCTCCCCTTAATAATTCAATAAGGATTGACTTTACTGGCTGGTTTCTCCTTTTTATATATCTCTAAGAGACACCTACCTTCTGTATTTTGTTTTTCAATTTTAACTTAAAAAAAATCAATTTAAATTAATGGGTTATTAAGTTGTTGGATGCATTTTACACCTTCTACGTGAAGTGAGTTTGGATTTTCATTAGTTAGAGCTAACACCAATTTTCAATAAAATATTAACCAAACACACACAGAAACAGTTCATGTGGATCTATCCACTACTTCAATAAAATTAATAGACTTAGATATTTACTCTTGCCCCAGCAGTAATATTTTCCCACATTACATTTCAAACAATGAAATGACACTAAATTCATTTAAAACAAATTTATACTATTGTTATTTTAAACAATACTTAATTCAATTTCAGTGTTTGGCACGCAACATTTGAAAATATCAATATTATAGTTTAATGTAAAAATAATAATAATGCAGCTGCAAATTGTTAGCATACACAAGCTTCCCAAATGACTTCCAAGGCTGGTATTTACATTAAACTGAAAATGAGCAAAACCAGCCAGATGTAACTGTGCCTTCCAGAGAATGTGGCTGCAAAGACATATGTACACACATACACTTACAGAAGCACACATATATCCTACATTTAAATGTATATATATGTGCAGGTATGTCAGCATATGTGTGTCAGTATGTCTATGTCTATGCATATGTATGAGGGGGAAGTGCCTAGAGGGCTGAAACGTTATTACTTAATAACAGTGTTATGAATAATATATGTTATATCCTATGATATAATAACCTACGTTGTTATATGTCCAATAGACTATTATAAAACTTACATTAGCACCCCAAGGAAATTATATGCCAGTATAGAGAAGGGCAGAGTCCGCAGTGATGAACACTTCAGAGGAGCAGCTCTACTCAGCTGTTTCCTTTAAAAAAAGTAGAATATCTTGTGCTACCTTGGCCTTTCCATGAGCTTGGGGAAAAAGGCCTTTTTTATCATTTGGATGAGATCTTTAGGTTGAGGAAGAAAGGGTCTGTAGGCATGTTAAGCTATATAAAAGCACATGTGAGATAAGGAAGAGATCCATGCATGGCTTCATCAAGGGCAGATTGTGCCTGACTCATCTTGCTGGCCTTCCATGATGAAGTGAGGCCATCGGAAGACAAAAAGCAATTGATGTAACCCACCTGGACTTGTTCAAGACCTTTGGTGTGGTTTCACACCGTATTCTCATCTCAGAATTGGAAAGGTACAGGTTTGAAGGGTGGACTATTTGGTGGATAAGGAATTGGTTGGAAGGTCACAGTCAGAGGATTGTTGTCCATGGCTCTGGGTACAGGAGGAGGCTGATAATGAGCAGTGTCTCCCAGGGGCCTGGGGGAAGAAATTCTTTACTCAGAGGGTGGTGAGGCCCTGGCACTGCTGCCCAGAGCTGTGGGTGCCCCATCCCTGGAAGTGCCTGAGGCCACGGATGGGGCCATGGGCAGCCTGAGCTGGGGGGGTTTCCCAACCCACAGCAGGGGTTAGACCTAGATGATCTTTAAGGTCTCTTCCAACTCAAGCCATTCTATGATTTTGTGATTCTATAAGAGGAGGACTGTAAGTGGAGTGACTTGAGACAACCTCTGAGGAGACCAGCAAGCATTAAATATGCAACCTTTACGGTTTTTTATGCTCCTACTAAGACATATTTGGAACAACCATGAGGCCACAGCTACTCTGACCTCAGTTCCCAGCTCTGTGCTATGGTCTCCAGCCTCAGTATTTAGATTGGATCTCTACCTGCTGACATGGTCCTTTGAAGCCCTTCTAACAAAGAAGAGCTTGCCATTCGAGGATACTTCCCCAGTGTTCAGCACCCAGGGGAGCTCTGAATCAGAATAAAACAAGCAGCTAGAAGAGTGTGTGGGTACTTAGCTAATTACACGTTTGGTAAATTTGTGTTTTAAAACAATGCTGCTTGTCTCCTCCCTTTGCAGAGTGCCAGCTTACTGGAGTGTTTCCCATGGATTGGCAATTAGATGTAATTAGGTCTTGTGATTTCTGCATTTGTCTTCATGTCACAAAGTTTACTACTAAAAATGCTCATTTTGTTGGTAGGCGTTTTCTAATTGCTTACAGCCTGCAGCAGTAATAGAAACTGTTGGCAGCACCTGAGTTTACTGTTGGATCAAGACATCACTCCAAGCTCAACTTTATGGGGGGATTTTGTGGCAGTCCGTTTCCAGAGAGAACAGAACAAAGCACAAGAGGTTTAAGATGCAAAGGAAAATCTGAGTCGGGCGTTAGGAAGATCTTTGCAGAGCAAAAATTCAAAGCAGGAAATGAGGCTAGTTCTGATATGGATTCTTCCATAGAAGAAGATCTTTAAGAACAGGTTAGGGAAATAGCCAGCAGGAATGGTTTAGGTTTTGTTGGATGCTGGGGCAGGGAGATGGACTGAAGAGCTTTCTAAGAGTCCTTTGAGTTGGTTTTATGAGAAGTACGAGTCTTTCTCTGCCCACCATTGTATTGTCTCACTGTGTGTGCATTTGTCACGTAAGTCATATGGGCACGGGTCCCCTCTCCTGGCTAGATCTTCTAAGCTCTTAAATGCATTCCCCCGAAGAGTGCATAGCAGAAGGGCGCATTTGACAAGCACAATTGGAGATAAGCAGCCCTGAGGAGTTTTAGGACACTGAAGAAAGAAAATAATCTTCTGGTTTCTTCCTTGCACAAAAAAGATTTAAAATAACTCCATCCCCTCTGGACTGCAGAAAGAGACACTCTAAACCAGATAATCTGCAGCTCGTAGACAGAACATTTTCTCTGCTGATCTCAGAGATCTTTGCTAAAGAGGTCAGCAGTGGGATCCTGTTTTGCCGAGGACCACAGGTGTGCAGAGCTGCGCTGTGGCCGCACCACCAGGTCAGCAGAGCTGTGGGCTGCTCATGCTGGGCCCACCCCTTCTTGCAGATGGAGAACGCAGTGCATCCGTGTGGGCAGACCAGCTGGAGCCCAGCAGAGCTAAGCTTGCCACGTCTAAGTCCATCAGCAGACACCATAAGACCAGCTCTTTCTTAGCACCCTGCAGACGCTCCGCGCCCCACCGACTGCTTGGCACCATGGATGGAGGCATGCGTGGGTCACAAAATACAGCGCTTGCACTCATTCCTCATCCTCACCACGCTGTGCAGACATACTACTGGCAACTGGCTTGTGTTTACCCCACAGGTCATAGGATGGAGGAGAAGTAGAGCAAAAGGCCCCTTCCAGTTGTCCTGATGCTTTCAAGGCGTGTGCCTTTGCCTGGAGCAAGCACACTTAGGGATGACGCATGTGGTTCTGCACATTCCACCCGCAGAGACTGCTGCTCTTTGTCTAGCAAATGCTGCTGCGACAAAGCTGTTCCCTATCACTCCCTTTGACTAAATATTTGCTACAGAGCTGGCTCAGTGCTTTTCTCAAACTCCGCAATCTTGGATTTAGCATTGACAATAGCGACAAAGAACAGAAAAGAGTGTATGCATATACAGGGATAACACCTAAAAATTCGAGGCTGGTGGCCCTGACATCACGTGAGGCATTTATTTGTTTCTTCAGTCAAGCTTTGGGGAAAAAATACCCTCAAACTATCTGGTTTATTTTTGTCTGGAGCTGCAGGGCAGATGAGTTTTCCAGAAGGGATAGAAAGCTGCCATCGATTTTATTATTGAGTCAGTTTTAATGAGTCACAGTATTTTTGGAAGGCTTTTAAGATTACTGTAAAGTGCTTAGTTACAGTGGCTACAGGTGCCAAGGCAGGAAAGGGAATAACAAAGAAATGCACAGCAGCTGTATCGCTACGCTTCCCCTCAGAACTGGGATCAGCAGAACAACACACATAGAAAATGCGAAAGAAAATAGGAGGAGATGTAAGAGATGACAGAAGTCAGCATGGTCAGCTGCTACACTACAGCAAAGTGCATTTTATTTAAGGGACTGCCTAATGCTCCTTGGAAAGGGCTGCTGAAAGACTCTGGATTGCCAGACTTTCAGTGAATTGCATGTTTGCCTTTCAAACTGTCCTTTGGTTGTAAGTCATTTGCTCCCATGGCTGCCAAGCTCTACCACTGTCAGCCTGTGTCGGATGAGCCTGGAAACATCTCATTTAGCAGATGAGAGAAGGGAAGGCATAATGGGGAAAAGAGATGGTATCAAAGAAAAGAATCTCTTTTTCTTTGACTGTAATTTGCCCTTTTTTTTTTTTTGCCTGCATCATTCTGAAAGACTTAGGGTGCAACTTGCAGAGAGCCCATAGGGATGCTCTGTGCTCTATGACAAACAATATTTAGTAAAATATTTAGTAATTTCTGCTAGAAAGTATGCTCTAATGCTCAACAATGCAGAGCTAGATCAAAAGCTCCCAGTTATCTTATGATGTGCCAGCCCAGTTTCAGATCCTTCCCATAACGACTGGACCCAGAGTTTGGTGCAGGCAGCACCCATGATTCCAGTGCACGAGCTCAGAGCAGGATCCATTAAACATGCACATGCTCATGTTTGCTTCGGCATAGTAAGTGCCTGAATGCACAGCTGGATGCTTGCATATGCAAATACTGGTTTGTACGTGCAGATAGCTGCACGCAGACGGAGGAATCGGTTCTGGCTTTGGGGGCCCATCTCCTCCTGCCACCCTTCACCAAGCAGGGTCACTACTGGCTTCATAGCATCTTCCAGCGAGGCATTGCTGGCCCTGGAGATGGCATATAGCACCCCGGGTATACAAACACACACCAGTGAGGCAGGGAGAAGCAGAGGAAACTACTCATTGTCTCCAGCTCCAGCCTTGTGTCTGCTCTTCATGCGTGACTGGCATGAGTCCCACTGCTAAGTCCTTGGCTGCCGGCCATGCACGGAGTGGCAGGCACCTGTCCCTGCTGGGAGACCTGGCGACCCCGGCGTGCCCTAACGGTTAGTTCTTTTCTAACATCACGTCTACTCGAATTTACCTCAGGATTTCCCCCCTCCGGGTGCCAGGGAGCTTGGCTGATGCCAACTGCTTCACCATGGATAAGGCAAGGAGCGTTCCCAAGCTGCACGCGGGCACCCTCGAAGCATTCAGCTGTACTCTCCTCGCTGGAACAGATGGGGCCCATCAAGGTGTTAGTGTCCTCCAGCACATCAGCAAAATACCCCAGCAATGGGACAAAGTCAGGAGAGAAAAACAAACTGCTGCTGAGCTCCCTCTCAACCATCCTTAAATCGCAGAGACGTGTGCTAAGCAGAAGGACTGGCTCTGTGCTCCCACTTCGGGGCACCAATGGGGCCAGTGACTGGCTCCCACCACCCTTCCTGCAAGGACACCATCCCTGTGCCCAGGGAATCACAGCTCCCAGAGCCCTGCACTGGATTTTTTAAATTTGCTTTCCTTGGGAAGCCCATCCAAGCATTTCCCTTTCTGTTCACAAACCAGGCACGCAGCAGCACCATGCATGCACAGACAGAAATGCCTTTCACAAGCTGTCTCCAAGTGGCTCTGCTGGAGTGGGGACAAGGAATTTCATTTCACTGGAAAGAGACCAGCCAGTAAGAGTTCTTTTTTCAGGAAGTTTAGAGCAGTGATAGGACTAAGACATAGAAGTCCTTATTCTGCAACCTGTTTCTTACATAGCATTCTCCTTTCTTCAGCGTTACAAATGTGAGTATAAGTCTTTCCAAAGCGTGGAGAATTTTTGAGTGATCTTCCATTATTTCAGCTTCATTTATGGTCTCTTGCACATTTCACTTATCCGTCTGAAGAAAAGGAACAGAAGCTTTTGCTTTCTGACAACTGATCTGCAATGGAAATTGGCAGGTTCTGGGCACCTTGTCCTCATTTTAATGACATGAAGTTCATCAGGTAGAAAGAATGACAAATGGGGATTGGAGGAGCCTTAATTTGCACCTTGCTATAATTGTGTGCAAATATAGCATAGGAGAGAAAAAAAAAAAAAAAAAGAAAAAACACAAACCAAAAGCTGCTTTCTCTGTGATGAGGAAGTAGAGATGGCTGAAGACAGAACATCCCAGATCTCACGCCTGGCACTCCTTCGCTCCGCAGCCACTTTCCCTCTTGAGTAACCAACCACATTCCAATGGGTTCCTTCCATCCATCTTACCTATCTCCTCTGAGCACCAATCTTCACGGCCCAAGCTCTCCTCTGCAAGAGCCATACAGTACCCACAGGCTGGAAGCTCTACCTCAGCAGGCTCCACTGCGAAAGAAATAACACAAGAAAAACTAAAGCATCCAAATCCCCTCTCCAAAACCAACACTCATTTCATATTTAAGTTCAAAGTGGTGCAAAAGCCAGCATAACCAAGGCCGAGCAACTGCAAGGACTATGCAAAAAGTGCTTTGTACTGAAATGATGGGCCAAGAGTGAAGTCAGTCTCAGGTCTGTTCATCTGCAAAAAGAGAGAGAAAAAAGGGCTAAAAACAGCTGAGCAGCAGTGAGATGAAGGAAAAGCCATCATTTAGGGCACTGGCAACTCGTTAACCCAAATGACCTGCATCTCTGGCGAGCGCTGACCCAAGGACTTGAGAATTTACCTCTGCTGCCCAATAAACTGTCGCTGCCCAGCTTCTCTAATTAAAATAGTCCTGGATTTGCAGGACCTACCCAGAGAATAAACTGGAATTGATCAGATTAGCTAAGCCAGATCATACGTAGAGCATACTGGCTGGCCAACAGCCTACTTTGGACCAGATTAACCAGCTAAAATAATTGGGGATTTTTGCAAAGTCTGCCCCTAAAGACTGGCATTAAAGAAATGCACCAAAGACTGAGCGTGTACTGCAGTCCATTTCTTTTTACCTTATTTAGTTCCTAGTTTGATGGTCTTTGGCAAATGCTGGGAAATAGCTTTTTATCTTTTGCTTACCAGTGAAGAAAAGGTCTCTGCTGCAGCTTCAGGTGAGCTGCACCAGTGGTGACTGGTGGGTCTCCAAAAGGGTAGGGAGGCTGTCTTAATGTCTTAGCATAGAATCTTAGAATCATTTCAATTACAAGGGACCCTGAAAGGCCAACTAGTCCAAAATCAGTATTCTCTCTCCCAAGCTCTGTTACCCTTATTCCTACCCAGCGCTCCCTGCATTTCACCCCTGTGCAATGAGGAATGATTTGTTGGGATTTTATGGACTGATGCTTAAGTGAGGGCAAAGCTGCATAGAGTCTTTGCTGGAAATGAAGGAGGAGGCAGAAAGTCCTGCAGCCCAAAAAGGACTGAACCCAGCTGGTTGCAAAATGCCCTGAGGACCACATGGAAAATGGCCCAGGGAGATGCAGAGCACTCCTCCACCTGTTTTCACTGCATTCTGTGCGGGGCAGCCACATCCTGGCTGATGTTTCTTCTGAGCAATATGGACATCGTGGCCACTCGGGTAGAACAGGTTTTGCTATCAGAGCCAAGACTGCAGGCACAGGGAGGAGCAGAAGGAGGAGCAGAGCCAGGAAACACCTGAGAGCTGCAGTCCCTGCTCCTGTTCTCACCGCCTTCAGCAGCCTCTGCCCAAGCCAAACAGACAGCAGGACCGCCAACATCTTGTTCTCCTCTGCGGGGGCAGCCACCCACTTGGCTTGTGCCTGCAGCAAGCCTTGGGTTTTCCCTGCATTGCTACAAACCTATCAAAAGCCATGTCATAGTGGAATCAACACAATCTCTTTTTGGGACCACTGCTCTCACTGTTGGATGAACTCCTTTGACACTGAGTTTTTACTAAACAAAAGCCACATACATCAAGACAGATAAAACATCCTATATGTAGCTGTGTTGCATAATAAAGCACTGGCACAGGTTAACCAGAGAGGTGGTGGATGTCTCATCCCTGGATACACCCAAGGTAGGCTGGATGGGCTCTGAGCACCTGATGGAGCTGTGGGTGTCCATTTTCATTGCAGGGGGGGTGGACCAGATGGCCTTTAAGAATTCCTCCCAACTCAAATGATTCAGTGATTCTGTTGACCTCACCTGTGGGATGTAACACAATTCACTCACCTCCAAACTCTTTATGAAGGATTTGTCCTAGTATAGCCAACAGTGGAGACTTTCCTGGGTCAGTGGTGGCCTGGAGTCCACGTCTCTGAGCAGCGAGGAAATAGAGAAAAGCATATGTAATTAAAAGGCAGCAAAATACCTCTTCTCCCCAGTTTTGATTTTCTCAAGGACACTGGGAGGCTTCTCTTAACGAGAAACATAGAATAGCTTAGGTTGGAAGGGATCTCAGAGCCCATCCAGTTCCATTCCCTGCCATGGGCTGGTAGACCCCCACTAGAGCAGGCTGTTCAGGGCCCCATCCAGCCTGGCTTTGAATGCCTCCAGGGATCACAGAATCACAGAATGACAGAATGGCCTGGGTAGGAAGCGACCTCAAGGATCATGAAGCTCCAACCCCCCACCACAGGCAGGGCCACCAACCTCCACATTTCAGAGCAGCCCAGGCTGCCCAGGGCCCCATCCAACCTGGCCTTGAACACCTCCAGGGATGGACGGGGCATCCACAGCCTCTCTGGGCAGCTGTTCCAGCACCTCACCACTCTCATAGGAAAGAATTTCCCCCTGACATCCAACCTAAACCTTTTCTCCTTCAACTTCAGACTACTTCCCTTTTTCCTGTGAAGAGTTGAATGGGATGGGGCATACACAGCTTCTCTGGGTAAACTGAAACGCAGAAAAACCCCAACAACAATTTTCTTCATACAAGAGAGACACTGCAGGACTGTGACTGGTTCAATCAGCAGCTTGCATTGTCATTTCCTTGCCTGTCCCTTTTCCCCCTCACCCAGGATGCTCAGGATGGTGGTGGCTGGAGCTCCAGATAAAACCACGACAAGTGCCATGCCCTCTCTCTGCTGAAGGCAAACTTCCTTTTTCCCAAGCATGCTTCCACCCAAGCTCAAAACAGCAGGCTCATTTCAGCCATGGCTTTTGCACAACCCAGCCCTGCACACACAGTCTGTTCTGCACCCATGCGAACCACCCACAGCCATTCTGCACTTCCAGTCTCCTGGAATCTGCTGCTTGCTACTGGTCTGAGGGTAGGACCACAGAGTTGCCATGAGGTGAGCACACCGAATGTTAATTGGCCTGCAAATGAATCCTTACATACCACAAGCCAGGGAGTGCATGTGCTTTTTGAGCAGAGGTACAGCTGCCACAGCGGGGGAGAACGGTTCAGTCCCAGCTCTGTCTTGGCTGCCACGACCTATCTCCTCAATTGCCACGTGTGAAATTGCTCCTGAGATGAACAAAGCAGCCCCACATACAGAACAATTACAAAACCAGAGCTGTAAGATGTTCATCCTCACTTTATCTGGGCTCTTGCTGAGGTGTCCTTGGGGGTTGCTGTGGGATCCACAGCTGAACCCCACATTTTCACTACCCAAGGCAGTGGGGTTGGAAGCAGGTGATCCTTAAGGTCCCCTCCAACCTCAGCCATTCTATGCTGCTATGATTTCACCCTCTTTTGTAGAACGATGTCCAGAAGCTGACCTAAGACACCCGCACAGGGGTATTATATAACAATGGAGATTGTATGCGTAGTTTATGTAAAAACACTTAATCTCACAGCTGCTTCCCTCCCCTACATCCTCGGCAAAATTCTCCTTTCATCTCCCATTTAAATACCTGGTATTTAATCATTTCACAGGGTTGGCAAAACAAGTACAATGGAGGCAATGTTTCCTCAGACCTATTTTTGTGTGGATGCGCGCGCGTGAATTTTTGGCAGAACCGGTGTTTGCGAGGAGCAGATAAAACTTTTCTGTTCAAGAACCACTGACAGCCAGGAATTGCTGCCTGCCAGCAAATCCCTGCTCACCGGGGGAGATCATATCATTGTTAGCCAGGTAGAGAGGCCGGGCATGGGAATCTAGAGAGCTTCCTTGTTAGGCTGTCAATGGAAGGGTTGTTTAGCAATTACTCTAAGACAGTAAATCTCTGTGTGTGGACCCACTTCAAGATAAAATCCAGACTTGGTTTGCCCTGCTTATACAGCACGGATGCATATGCATCCTGGAAGCGACATAACCCAGTAATATTTTATTCACATCACACTCCAAGGAGCTCACTGACTGGAATTCAATAGAAACTGTTCTCTGTGTGAAAGTAATTTCAGAAAGTAATCTAGTTTATGGAAATGAAAGGCATCAAAACACAAAAAACACTGTTTCTGTACAAGTGCTTTGCTTCAAATATTTGACATGGAAATTTATATAATCCCTCTGGGGCACATGGGTTTCACGAGTGTTAACATCTTTTGAAATGAATTTCACAAATGTTTATTTGGAATAGCAGGCATACAAATAATTTAGAATATCAAGGCATCTTGTTGAATCAGTCTTAATGATACAGATCTCAGATGGCTGCGGAGGTTAAAAGGTATGAATTTTAATTGAGTGTATGGGAGATGTCATTTCCAATCATTGCGCTGCACTGCCACAGCTATCACTTTCCAATTCTAAGCTCCCTGCTACCTCCTCCTCGACTCTCTGTTACTTAAAAGACCAAAGTGAAACATTTTTCACATTTTATTTGAGTGCTGGGCATGTATTAAATCCAGAGTTTTGCTGCCTATCTTGGTTCGTACAAGACCACATCACCGTCATATTGCAACACTTCTCAAGCAAGAAAAAAGATGACTTTTTCCAGATAGATAGTAGCACATTGTTATTCCAGCCTTAGAAAAAAGTTAAACGATAAAAAGCAAACAGTGTTGAGGCCACCTACAGCATGAATGGTTGCTAAGACCCTGGCCAAAGTCAGATTTTCTTCCCTGCTCCTATGGCAGCCTCTACTTATAGTACAGCATAAAGCCAAGGAGAAATTCTTTTGCCGTCTAAAAGCTAGTTTTTAGTTAGAACATCTATATTTATCTGTGGCTTGGGGCAATGTGATGGATAAGCATGAAAAGAAAAACTAACTGGGTACCTGTCTGGAGATCTTTGCCCATCCTGTGTGGCAAAGGAGCAAGGATCCTGTGGGAAAAGATATCGTGTGATTGGGTAATTAAAAATTATCATAAGCCATAGGCAGTAGGAAGGCAAATTAAGCCTGCAAAGGCAGCATGCGTTCTGAGAGCTCCTCAGATATTGAGTGCTCAATATCACAACTTCAACGCTCGTTTAAAGTTCATTCGTAACCTAGATTTGTAATCAGCAGGATTTTATCCAAGTTCTTATTTGCCCACGTGTGACACACACACACATACACAAACTGGGGAAGAAAAAAAACAAAAGAGCAGTTTTCTCACATGGAACAAAGTGGTTAGGCCCATTGGTAGCTTGCTGCCTGGCTAACCTTGTGCTCCTTAGAACCTAGGTGTGTTCTGACAATATAAGGGAGTCAAGTTGGGCGCGTTCCAGGGGAAAAAAGTCTCTCTGCCATTCAACAGACTTGGGTCAGAGCAGGTGCCATGCAGACCATGCCTTCAGAGAAACACAGCTGCCAAATTGCAGCAAACCTCTAAAGAACATGCACAAGACTGATAACTTGGCCAAAGACGGATGGATTTCAACAAGAGCATGAAGAGCACTTCGTTCGCAGGCAGCGTACGGACAATTTCCTTTCTTCTCCCAAGTGTGATGATAAAAGCTCAGCAAATGGTTGTGAGGTTTTGGTTTTTTTTTTTCTTTTTGCAAGCAAAAACTTATTCCAAGAAATACTCCTTGTTTTCTTTAAAATGTCTATTGTCAGCAGTAAGAGTACAATATGTTTGAGGCAACCATCCGAGCCATACAAGTTTGAACCACTAGAAAAACATTGTTTTTTTTTTTGTATGACACATTCAAGATGCCTTGCTATGGACTGAATCATCATCTAGAGTGACTCTGGTTTCAAACACTTTTTTGTTTGCCAGGATTTGTGATCTTAACCAGGTGATAATAATCATTCTGGGTCAGACAACAGACAATCATGTCACTGACTTTGGCAACTACTCAGAACAACAGAAGAACAGGTAAGTAACTGTGTTTTCCCAAGTAACCTTCCAGCTTCTGGCAATCTGCTGGGATTTATGAGGCTACTGACCCTAAACAAGTAGGATTGAATGGAAATGACCCCCTGCAAGGCACAAATGTTCCTAGGACATCCCTGGGAGTTGGGAATCCGTGATCATAGAATCATGGAATCATTTGAGTTGGAAGGGACCCTTGTGGGTCACCTAGTCCAATTCCCCTGCAATGAACAGGGACATCTGATCCTATGGGGCCATTTCAGGGTTTCAACAGCTTCACAAGCAGAAGGTATTTCCTGGCATCCTCTTTAAGATCCTTTCATCTTAGAGGAGACTGGGCACAACATTTGTCCTTGTTCCCAGCAGCGCTGTGCTGCTGCAGCATCCCCTCTCCATGGTGCATGAGCACACCCTGCCCATTATCAATCCTGAAACTCCCCTCTAGTTAGGGCAGGCTGAGAGGAACACAAAGCCCTCTGTTCTGCTTGAGTCTCTCCTGTGAATAGGTGGAACAAATGAGAAGCACAGAAAGCAAGAGAGGTTGTTCAAATGGGCAAATGAATTCTCTCAGGGAAGGGCTTTTCCTTCCTCTCCATCCCATTTGGATGGAGTGAGCCTTCTGCTGAGCAATGTGGGCATCAGTTTTATCCCTCCACTCCTGACAGCCTGCCTTCCCCCTCCTATCACACACTTATTACTGCAATATCATTCCTGTCCTACAAACCACCCTTTCCAAACTGCATCTACTTGGGCATCTGCTGGTTTTAAAGGAGCACTGAGTTCTGTTCAAACTAAATCCATGCCTATAGAGGAGTTCTTGAGTCCCCTTGTTCAGCAAACCCATTTCCAACCCAGAAACCAAGTAGGGTCTGGACACTGAATGCTTACACTGCACTGGCTGATCCAAAAGATCTGCTTGGGTATTATACAATCATAGAATCATTAAGGCTGGAAAAGACCATTAAGATGCAGAGATGCCTGCTTGTCTTATATGAAGTAGAATGGGCAGCTGCTGGACCTATTGCTCCAAGTGCAACTATAAAATGATAAAAATTGTCTTTTGCGATATATATCGAGTTACATTAGAGGTCACTACTCAAGGAAGAGGATTCAAATGGGTGGTACCCAGTAATGTGTCTGCCAAGGGCAGGAAAGCAGTGCAGAACATTCAATTGCACAACAAGCACATCCCTTCCTTGCAAGTATGGCAACACTCCCCTTGTGTACACCTCATCCAGGGCACACATGCTTCATCCCTATTTGCCTGAGTTTGCAGAAAGCCTAAAACAGCGTCAACTGCCAGTTTCCTCAATGCATGATGGCAGCTCCAGGATTTTCTAGGAAGCAGCACCAGCACTGAAGAGGAAACTAAAGCATCCTAAAACACATCTGAGGACAAGAAGAGCCCCCTTTAATCACCAAGTCCTCCCGTCACTTTCCACAGCAACCAAGGCACACAAATCCCATTTCACAGGCTGAACAAGCATCAACTTCAAATGAACTGGAGCGTCTGCCCCAAGGCCATTCCCAAATCTCGGTTGTCTGAGAGTCTCAAACTCTCTTCTGATATCCAGCTTGAATATATTTCTCCTCACTTCATGTCTCTCCGTATTTGCAGCAGTGCAGTCTGTCAAAGCTAAACAGTCTCACTCCTCTCACAACCAGCAGCTGCATCCTCTTCAGCCAACATCACATCAAGTTAAATCCTCCTGGCTCTGCCCATCTCTGCTCTTCATTCCTGCCTCAAATTCCAAGCAGTCCCTGCTCCTGAAGACCCCAGATCTTGCAAAGATCCATGTCAAAAAGCAGAGATGCACAAAGAATATTGTGCCTTTTCACTGCAGAGACAAAACCAGGAGCAGGACAGTTGGTCTCATTAGGTGGCTGCTAACCCTGGCTAACAGCCTTTCCTTCCCCTGAGGTGCAATTCTTCCTTAGATGAGTTCTCAAGATGGGACAGGAATTTTCAATAGAGTATAGACATCTATATGGGCTTTCCAACACCCAGATGGCCACCATAAACACCTTCCTCAATGGACACCATAAGCACTTTTATACCACAGGAGATCTAACGATGGCCAATTAGTCAAATCATCCAATGGGAAGGAGCTAGTTACTGGGACAATTCACTCAGGAAAACAATCAGATCTCCAGAAATCATTGAACTATCTGAGTTGGAAGAGACCTTTAAAGACCCCCTGCAATGAACAGGGACACCCACAGCTCTATCAGGTGCTCAGAGCCCCATCCAGCCTGACCTTGGGTATCTCCATGGATGGGTCATCCACCAACCCTCTGAGCAACCTGTGCCAGTGCCTCACCACTCTTTTTGTAAAGAACTTTTCCCTTACATCCAGTCTAAATCTCACCTCTTTTAGTTTATAACATTTTCCCCTTGTCCTATCACAACAGACCCTGCTACAGAGTCTAAATGCAGGCCTTCTAATGAAGAAGCTGACCAAGCATCACTGAAATCATTCCGAGCCTTTGGCTTTATTTCAGTGCTGCTTAAGTATTTCTTTGGATAGATTTCAAATCCATTTCTCCATTCCTTTTGGTTTGATCACACTCATTGCAATCAGCATTTATTCTGATTTGAACAAGCATTGTTGTATAGATTGGTAAGGAAGGATCACATCTACAGCACATCATCTTGCTTGCAGAAAAATAAGTTTAAAAAACCCACAATCAGCATCAGCATCAAGTGGATTGCTTGGAAAATAATTTATCTTCCAAAATGTAATCATCTATATTGGATGCAATGTTTATTTCTTAAAAAGAGAATAAAAATGGAGTTTGGGAGCTCTCGTGTCTATAAAAAGACTACTTTTCCTGGCATTTATAAATATTAATATGGAACGGCAGTGAAGAACAATACATAACAATAATGAGAATCACCAAATCCCATCATTTTTGACATCGTCATATCAACAGCTTAAGGATTAGCAGGTGAACTTTAAACATATTGCTTCCAAATAATAATAATAACAGTGACGATAATAACATCAGAATGAAAAAAACCTCTCACCGCATTATGTATTCTTGATGGCTTTCTTCTTCTAATAGCGTTTACTGGATCATTGCTTTGAACATTTGGATGACATGCTTAAAAAATTAACCTGAAGAAGGGGGAGGTCTTCTTATCTCTTTCCATTCTTGCCAAGCTTTGCTTAGCCCCATCTTTGTTTCCCACTAACCCCTGACATTGGCAGAGTCAAAGGCCTATCATCTAATACCCTAATTTCAGCTGGATTTTATATATACGTATATCTATGCACGTCTGCAAATACTGTGTGTGCCATCTCTACGTCTGTGCACGAACTGAAGCAGCGGTTCAAAAGATAAAGATGCACCAGGTGTCAGTTCTCACACCTCCTGCTAAATACATGCGGTAAAAAACGACGCCACAATTTCATTGGAAATCCAAGCTATTGAGATCTAATCGCTGCTTAAGCTGTGGCTTTATTCAAATCTGGATCACCAATAGGGCTCAGGATGTAAATGAAGTGCAAAGAGAAATAAAGCAAAGGGGGAAAAAAAAAAATCTATGATAGCCCTTTTCCTTCAGCCATTTGATTCTCAAGTCCTTATCAGTCAATTAATGCATACTAAAACTTTGGTGGCAGCCTCAGTTTAACAGACCTAATAGCTGCAGCAAGTCCCAAGCATTAGCCAAACAAAACACACTTTCAGCAGCCTTAATATGAGACTGAAAAAAGGTCAAAATAGACAGGCTTTACAGAATAAATCCCGACGATCCATTCTAATTTCCACTCAAGGATCTTTTAAGCAGTTCTTGGATGCTCTTTATGGTACTTTGATCCAAGCATAGTTTCATTAAAACTTTGTGGCTTGGTATTTTTAAACCTGATAGCTTCACTAAACTAGTTCTCAAAATGTTAGCTAAGCCGCTATGCATAAAACTACTTTACTGTCATGGTGTCTTCTAATATCACCTAAGTACAGGCTGCTGCAATTTTGAAAATGAACCTTTTCTACATTCACCAGATCTCAGCTTGGGAATTTTTGCTTTCGCACTTGAAGGCTGTCTGGCAGCATAAAGGGAAGGTGCTGCCTTACCCCTTTCCTCTCCCCCTCCTTGAAACCTAAAACTAAAATTAGCTGCTGTACCTTATTTGTTCTGGAAGCAAGTTACACAGTACTTTTATCCACCGTGGTTTCCAATTGCGGGATTAACACTGGATGCTAGAAGAAAAAAAAAAAAAGAAAAGAAAAAGAAAAAATCCTAGGAAAATAACAAAACATTAAATGGTGGTTTAAAATCCCGTTTAATGATGGCAAGATAAATTCCCTAAGGACTCGGGAAAACAAATGTTACTTCCCACCTTCATAACTTGGCATGTTAATAAATCTGATTTAACTGCCCATGGATGAAAACCTCTGTGCCTCCAGAGAGTGTCCTTTGCTCCCCTGAAAATGAGGAGGGCTGTAAGGTTAGGTGACAATTTTCTTCCTTTCTGCCTGTGTTCACAAAAGCCTTGATTTCTCGAGGAGCTCTCGTGGGAAGCTTGCAGTGCAGTGTTTCAGAGAATTACAGAAAGATGGCTTCAGAAAAGGCTGGGCTGAGTTTTCAGGAGAAAATATACACAGAGGATTGTTTTTAAAACTAATAACAACAAAACCAGTAATAAAACAACTGCTTCACCAGGCACTAAAGTCCAGCTCTGCTATTGTTTGAGCCATGTGTCAACCTGCTGTTGGCTTTCATGGGAGCACGTGGCTGGTGCAGGGAAACATCCAGCAAAACGTGTAAAGTTGCCCAAAAAAACCTCAGGTGGCCCTTGGGTGGGAGACTGCTTCCATGTATGGTGGACATTCAGGGAACCCATGCTGAAATGAGCATCCAATTCAAGGTCTGAGCCCAAGGACCCAAAGTCCAACTGCATCTCTCCCCACAACACCAACACCGAAGGAGACAGAAGTGAGTATGATCATAGAATCATAGATTTGGTTGAGTTGGAAGAGACCCTTTAAGGCCATATGATCTAACTCCCTTGAAATGAGCAGGGACACCCACAGCTCCATCAGTGCTCAGAGCCCCATCCAACCTGACCTTGGATGTTTCCAAGGATGGGGCACCATCACCTCTCTGGGCAACCTGTGCCAGTGCCTCACTACCCTTAGTGAGGACACTTTTTCTTTATATCCAGTCTAAATCTCCACTGTTGTAATTTAATAACATTTCCCCTTGTCCCATCACAACAGACCCTGCTAAAGAGCCTGTCCTCTTCTTTCTTACATTCCCCCTTTAGATATTGAAGGTTTGCAGTGAGAGCTCCCCATAAACCCCCAAAACCCAGACTACCCCAAAAATTCATGAGAGAATCGTGGTTTGGGAAAAAAAAACCTGCCCCACTGACCACCTCTTGGGCAAGCTTTGCTTCTGAATATCTCATGGGAAAGGCCACCAAACCCTTCCTCTTTAATTCCCTTGGATGCTCTCTCAAGAAGCCCATGAGTTACCAGTTTTGCCATCAACCACAGCCCGGTGAGCTGGGACAAGGATGTCCCACTCCATCCCCATCACCTGGCAGAAATATTTGGGTATTTTCACAGCTTCCCACACCTCGGACAGGTCGGAGGCAAATCCGGTCAACTCAATGTCTGACAAAAGCGTCCTGATGTCAGGTATAAAGAATGCCACCTACAGCTTAACGTCTGCAAAAAAACCCTCCGAGTTCGGGCAAACAATGAACGTTTTTGTCTTCTTAATGCCCTGTATGCAATCGAGTGGAAATGCTACTTCCATCCTTAATCTACAAATGAAATTAAAGTTGTTGAAAGACACATGATAAACCGGGATCCTTTGTTTCTTACAGAAGAAGGGAAAAAATTGAAACCACTAAATATTTTAGCAGATTTACTAAATTTCCAATTAAATCTGGAATTATGGCAGAGCCTGTATCTGCCTCTCACTCCACCACACACATTTTCTATTTGAATAAAGTAGGTTAGATGCAGCGCTCCCTCCGACCGCCCGCCCCAGCAGGAATATTAATGAAGCAGATCCATCGTGCTGGGCCAGCGGGGATGCTCGGGCATCCCTGGGTCGGGGTGGGTGGGAAGGGCTGGTATGAAGGGGAACAGCCCCAGCTATCCGGAGGGAGAGGGATATGCTAGGCAAGAGCACCCTCTGCCCGCTGGCAGGAGGGTCTGGCTCTATAATCATGCCCCCATCGCTCCCCCTCCTTCCCTCTGCCGAGGAAAGGTCACGGGAAGCAGCTTACACAAGCCAGATGAGGTGGAGACCAAATCGGGACCAAGATTATGTGTCAGGGACTTAAAAGGAGGAGCAGAACGGCAAGTAACGCTGGTGCGTGATTTCTGCCTGTTTACTGCCCTTCCTTTCATCCCACAGAGCCTTGGCTATGTCAAATTAAGAATAACTTCTGGTCCCCCGTGCCAAGCTTTCCAGCACATGTGGCCAAGCTGGCCCCTGCTTGGCCAAAAAGGTCTGGGAGAGCTGGGTGTGCTTAAGGTTCTTCCAAGCTGGTCCAGATCCATTCAAAATGAAAGGGAAGGTGGATGCTGAAAGGGAATGGGGATGCATGGCTGGCCCTCTTGGCAGACACAGCCTCATTGTTTGGGGGAAAGATGGGGATTTATCCCCTGCCAAAGGAACCTCTGACCACAGAGCCCAGACCACCAAATCATAACACTGGCTATAAGAGCTGGATCTAAGGAAGAACCTACCTCCAACCCCAGGTGCATTTAAGACCATCCCTCAGCATTTTGCCTCCACATAAGTGGGGCTATATCAGAGACTCACAAAAACTGCTGACCACAGATCTCTTACTTCTCTCATGCATTACACTTCTCCTCTCTGGACTCATCACATCACTCCCCGCTGCACACAAGAGGCTTTTTGCCCTGTGCAGCAGCCAAGTCCACGCTAAGTTAGTGCAAAGTTTGTTGTGACACAGAGCAATTGAGCATAAGGCCAAAGAGATCAGAAATTGCACTTTGTTTTATTCTCTCATAAACTGGTCCATTGCAACTCATTCATACTGCCTCTATTTGTATCTTTGCTTCTAGGCAGCTGACAATTGATGCTGCACGTTGGCACTGGGAGGAATATACAGCTCTAAAATGCTTTTTCAATCACATTTCGATATTTATCTATACAGATATCTGTATAAGGACCAGTATTTCCCAACCTTGTATGCCAAGAGAACAGAACAGCTTTATTTGCTAGCGGTCAAAAAATGCAAATTGCAGCCACAGAAGGGTTTGCCACCTTTCATGGGATTTCCTACACTGCAATTCTCACACTTGGGCTCCCTTCTGTGCTGGTGTGAGAAGGGGGCCCAAACCCACAATGTGGATGGGATGGGGTGGGATGGGTCTCACATTCTGGAGGCACTGTCCAACTCAACCACAAAAGGGTTTCCATCCTGAATATCACCATCAGGGCAGGAATAAGAGATCAGCAACATTAGGGGCATTTTGGGGAACAGTTCAGAGACAAGTCATATTAGCAAAACCCTCATCTTCTCCATCACTCCCAGCGTGGTGCTTGTGGTCTTGAAGAATCCCATGAGGCAAATAAACTCCTTCTATTTTTTCCTATAGTTTTTATTCCTCTACTTTGCTAACAAAGGACTGGGAAATATATCGACCTGCCCCAACAAAGACCTCAAATCATGTTTTCAGTGGTAAAGGTACATAAGACACGTATGAATTACCACTACCTGAATCAAAAGTAATCCTGAAACACCAAAACCATTGCTATATTCAGGTAGATTTCAGGATATTTCATAGAATCATATCATAGAATCATAGAATGGTTTGGGTTGGAAGGGACCTCAAAGATCATCTAATTCCAGCCACAAGAAACAAGGTAGAAATGTCTGTAAAAAGCAAGCCAATATTTCATTATTAATAATTCACATTTTCAAAATGTAGGTCGGAATTTTTTTATTTTTAAATAATGGGTATGACTTCTAATTTTGAATGAGGAGAGTTTCTATTTTAAAATGGACCTGGAAGGATGAAAGCTATGAATTCGAAAGGCTGAAAAAATCTTCCATACGATGCAAACCATTTCACTGCTGGCTGAACGGAGAACCACAAAGGTGTATTTCAACAACAGAAAAGATGACCTAGTCTAATCCACATCGACCTCCTTCCAAAACCAACAATTTCCAGAATTCCCAGTGGGAATCCCTCTTTGTCATTGCCGTGTGGTGACAGAGATCCCCACTACCATCAACCTTGGTTGGAGAAGGACAGATCAAGACACTGCGACATCTGCTCCCTCGTTGCAGTTGTGGTTTTCCACTTCTCACCACTCAGGATGATTGAGCAATGTCTTGGGGCTGCAAACCTTGGGGACTACCTATGTTCCTACAAATGAAGGCAGCAGAGGGTTGGGATGATTCGCTCTCACCAGGTTTGTAGACACTACCATAGGTTATGTGATGAAACAGCAGCTCTGAGTTTGCAAAGCTGTCAATCCATACCTTTCATCAGCACTTAATTCACTGGGGAAAAAAAAAAAAAAAAAAAAAAAAACACCAAAAAAAACCAACCACACACCAACCCTTAAAAGCTTTGGAGTTGCATTTCTCATGGCTGCAATAATACTTACAATATGGACTCTAACCGCTTTTTATGTAACTGCCGCTCTTAATCAGCTCAGTATTAGCAGCTCTAACCTGCTCTTCCTTGATTTATTTTATTTTATTTCTAAAACAAACATAGATTTACGATCTCTCTGATTTCCCAGCTTTTATGCCACTCCACTGAGGCGCTTTAAACATCTCATTTATCTCCCATACGTTGGGAAATTACAACCCCCTCCTCTCCAAAACAAACAAGCAAGGAAAAAAAAACCTCCAGCTAAAATCTACACAGTTGGGAAGTGTTGATTTAAACAATAACCCTGAAACAAGATAGGGAGAGACGCGAACATGAAAACAGACTTTTATTTTCCCTTTGCACAGATCGAGCTGTGAGGTTGTTTGCATCAAATGTTGACTTGTTCCAAGGCAGCATCTATTTATATGTTGTGCAACCGTGAGGAAGCAGTGTGAAATAATAATTTTCAGTCTTTTGGGAAAGACTGCACCATTCCATTTGTTTTAGCACACGTTTTCCACCACGTTTTTCCACTTCCACGTCTGTCCTTCTGCAAAGCTGGAAAGCATGGCAGTAATATTAAGTATTGGACTGCCCAAGTGAGGTTTGGATAGGAAGTACATGTGAACATTTTTTCTGATCTGTATCATTTATGAAGAAAATCCTTCCCTAATTAGACAGGCGATTTAAGCTGTGATTGCTGCCGATGGATGTTTGCTGAATACAAAAGGCTGTGCTTAAACACAGTACCCACACATTTTGCACCAGGGAAAGCAACTCCGTGCACCAGCGTTGGAATCTGTTTTGCTAATTGCAAAATTCATTGAATGCACATAGTGCGTTTTTACATTTTTATTGGTTTAGACGCCTATGTGTCTTTCTCTCATTTCTCTTTAGTCTATATTATACAAAACTCATACAAAGCTTTCTCTTCCTAATTAATATTTTGTAAAATATGAGCAAGCAACTCACATTTTTCCATGAATAAAAGGGATAACATTCTCTTTCTCAGCATTATCTCCAACCTCTGTTTTTTTTTTTTTTCACTCAAATGATGTTTTTATTTACCCGTGGCAATCTGCGTAAAATTACCACCCAAAAACACTCCTCTGCGAGATGCATCAACTCCATATTAACAGTCAAGGTTGGAATTTTGAATTCAAGATAACCTCCAAACACCAAAACTGTTCCCTGTACTTTTTGCAGCAAACCCAACAATCCAACGCTCCCCCCTTGAAAAGAGAAAGCGATCAAACCCCAAAAGTCTCCTTTGTCTCAATGGGGCGTAGGGGGACAGTTACAAATCTAAGCCCTCCATTCCGGCGCACATCCCCAGATGTAAATAAGCACACAAGCATGTTGCTACATATTTTTACTGAAGCAATTACCAACAGCCTTATCAGCGGCGCGTTCCGCACGGCGCGCATTACTTATCCATTGTGCCCTCTGCTGGATGCGGCACACAAGGCAAGCGCTATTATTTCCAATTAATTTTTGGCATCATCACTTGGCATCCGCTTTAGGAATGCAAAGCGTGAAATTTGTAGTAGCAGGTTTAATATTTGATCCAGCCAAAAATATTTTTTGCTACAAGGACTTACCTTTGGTGGTGTTTTCCTCCCCGCTTCCCCCCCCCCCCCTCCTCTCCGTGCTGCCGAGCCTTGTTTGTGGTCCAAACTCAAAAATCTGCCACCGAACGCCGTACGTGGCAGGAATAATTTCATGCTGTGCAAAATTTGTTTCATTTCACATCCTGTAAGAATAATTACTTAGCATAATGCCACTTAAGCTGCGTTTCTAGGTGCAAACGTTAAGGAAATGGTAAAAAGCTAGATCCTGGTTGGGAGAAAAAAGGGTATTTAGGGGTTGGTGGGGTTCCGTAAAGCTAGATGTTTTTAATGCCAGGGACAACAAGGAGAATTAAAACATCATAAGTGCTATCACCAAATAAATACCAAATAATAAAAACACAATAAAATTGAGCACCTTGATAGCACACTGCCTTCATAAATACAGGACAGTGCTCCTGGTCTGTACTGCCTCAAGTTTCCTGTTCTGTAATGAGGTTTATTTGAAGGTGACAATTGCCCAAGCAGCCTTGAATAAAAGAAGCCCATGTCATGTTACGGACTCATTTTTACATAGAGAACAGGACAAGGTAGGTTTGGAGGAGACTTGATGTGGCGTGTGGGAGGGGTGTGTTGAACAAATTTCAGCATAAGCACCTTAGTATTTCAGGGCACTGTGATATACAGTACCAAGGAGGCTCTGATCTCCCCTCTGGACCTCCCAAGAGAGGAAGAGTTTCTCTTTGTTTAGTCAGTTACTCAAGGTTCACTCTGTAAAAATGGACTTACCTCCATCAGAATCAATCTGCAGTGAAATCCAAGGGCAGCTTGGCCTAATCGAATAACCTCAATTTTAAGGATCAAAATTAAAATTCTGATTCTTACTTTTCCTTTCCTAAATGGTGGTAAGAAATAATCTTCAGTGAAGAACATCTCCTGAGAAGCACCTTATTGCCTCATGCTTTATCCATCAACGACAACACTCCTGTGCACCAAGTAGCTTCATCTTCCTCAAGGCCATTGTGTCTCTTCCTTACTTCTAGTGGGGCCAACAAAGATTTACAAACACAAATTCACTGACGACTGTTAACTCTGTGTTGAGCTGGTTCAACCTGACAAAAGACACATTCTCAGATTTGTTAGGAATGGGCTGAAGAAGTTCTCTGGATGGAGACCAGTATGTGCTATCTCCCACCAGCCCACCACCAGCACGAATTGTGGTCATGGCCCCAGTTCAGTGCCAGATTTCAAGAAGCATTTGGACCACACTCTCAGAAATACATTTTCAAATACAAATTTGAATTTTGGGTGGTGCTGCATGGAGCCAGGGGTTGGACTCAATGAACACTGTGGGTCTCTTCCAACTTAGGATATTCTACAATTGTATGAAATTCCCTCACTTCCACTCACCTGAAACAAGTTATTCCAATTTGTACTCATTCTTGTTTTCACTCCATTTTGAACAGGCCTTTTTTGAAATGTCAGGTTTGAATACAGCAGAGGAGTCAAGAGGCAGCAAGGGAAAAAATTACAAATTTTAGGAAAAAATTGTACCAATTTGGGCACACAGATCCACCTTGTGGTCTGAATTAGGCAGCAGACCCTCCCTGAGGAGGTTTCAGGAGCAGCAGTTCTACAGATGAGCTTTTTATACTACTCTGTACTTTTACTATACGCTTCGTACAAAGTGGTTTTGCTGCTAAATCAAAGGCCAAGACAAAGAGGAGAAATAAACAAAAGGCCCCCGAGCAATCTAAATGGAGGGCTTCTTCCCCTTCGATGTGTTTTTCCCTCCTGAAAATTGGCTAGTTGCTGCCCTATCTGACAAACAGTGTGTCACAGCTGTCCAAAACCTGCACAACTACTCATGCACGAGAGGCAATGTGTGAAGGACACTGTGCCACTGGCATTCCTCATCCTCTCTGCATGGCCGTTGGTGATCACAAAGCATGGTTGCTCCATGTACCAAGCTGGCAAGGGCAGTGCTGCAAGCGCTCGCTCCAGCTTTGCTGGGCAGATCTAAACCAAACAGCCTTTCGGAGGGTACTGACAAGGACATCTTCATCCCCTGCTGTGAGCAGAGCAGCTTTAGTCTTTGTTTGCTCTCCTAGCACTGTGCCAAGCTCCAACTCTGCAGGTCCCTGGGGTGGGCTGCAGCCAGGCCACGCTGAGGGCTTCCCATCCCCATAGGCATCACTCAGAGATGCCATCTGTAACGTGGGTGCCTTGTTTCCTGAATCTTAGAGATGCAGAGGCTGGGGAACATAGCAATAGGGTTTTGTGCTCTCTACCCCCTGCCTGATGTCTTCAGGCTGAGGTGGCCCACAACACTTCCAACAGATGAAATGTTTACATGACCTGGTGAGTTTTATTCGTTTTGAAACTGCAGTGGGGAAGACGGGGAAGTAGGGCGTTAAGTACATTCAAATCGACACAGCATTTACCGAAAGCAACGCAAACAACAACTCACACAAGAACACAAAAACGGTTCCGTCCTGAAGCACATCCTAGCTATAACTCATTTCTCACCAAACCCAGGGATGAATCAATGGCAGCCAGCGCTGTCCCTGTGCTGCTGTAACTTCAGCATCATTCTGCTTGACGGTCAAGCAGCTGCAAGCCATCCCAAATACCTGTGCCACCCTACAGACCCTCTCGAGCAGGTTTTGGTAATGGATGTGTGCGGCCGTGAGGCACGGGGATTTCAGCTGTGTTTCAGGATGGATCGCTCTGCTCAGCATCCGGCTCCACGACTCTCCTTTCAGCAGCAAATATAAGTTACCAACATCTTGACGGAGGCCAAGCCCGACGATTTAGCAATTGCCTCCCTTTATTTCTTTTTAAAGACCGCGCTGAATCACGATGGGATTTGGGGGTTTTGTTTTAATGGCAAGGCAAGAATTCGCTGATCCTCCCCACGGCGAAGTTACTTTCAAGTCAGTGAAAGTTCTTGGCCCACGATGAAAAGTCTTTGCCAATTAGCGCTCAACAACCTCAATTCATTCCTCCTGGTTCAAGATGAGTAGCAACCTAATAAGGCTGTGATAAAAGGGCAAAAGGCACCGGGTACCCAAAGGGGATTAATGGGCTCTTCCATTTATTTGTCTTCCCAACAGCTGAACTGTTACAAGTATTGACGGGCTTCAAACGGCCCCGCGCCCAACGCAGCCCCAATGGCCACCTCCAGCCCCAGCCCCGCAGGGCCAGGGCTTCCCCCTGGGCGATGCCAAAACCAACAAAGCCCCGGGGATCAGGTAATGAAACTTCAGCTTTTCCCCCTTTGAGATTTATTTACTGGCAGCTGACAAGGGGCAAATTCAGCGCGGATTGTGTAGTCAAGGCCCTGTCAAGCCTTCAGAGGCACCCTTGTGTCGAATCACCTTCCTGACTGGCATGTCGCTGAAAAGCCCTCGGCGCTGGTCCTTAACAGCTCCCGACAGCACAAAGGACACTCCAGACAGATGCCTACATGGCATCCTGCAGCATTTTAAAAGAGAATTAGTGGTTTTAATTATGGTCGTCGTATGAAAGGAAACCATGCAAGCTCCGCAGGAGACCTTTGATCAAACCCTTTTGCTAGCACAATGCCGCGGAACTGTGACTATTCCTAGCAAGGGGCCTTTTCTCGCTGAATGACTCACCAGTGATCTTTGAATGCAGACAAGTTCCTCGCCCTCCCTCTTCATTAGCGAGCATTTCTATACAGGCCCTATATAGCGCACGGAGTCTAGGAGCTATACAATGGGGGGGAAAAAAGAATCCCTACAGATTCTGGCCTCTACTTAGGAAGTGCTGAAGGACTCTGAGTGACTTTATTCATTAAAACAGGTTGCTATTAATTAACTGTCATAATAAAATAAAGAACTATTATTTGCATTTCTTAGTGCGCTCGCTTTAGTAATATGTATAAAAGATGCTTGTAACAAAAATGAATTTATAAGGGAGAAAAAGCCCTCTGAAGTCTCCCCCCTTCACTTTTTTTTTTTTTTTTTTTTTAAGGTCTAGGCAGCAGGAGTCTGACTAATTATTAGGGCCGGTTCTGCAAGAGAACAAATAGAGGTAAAACACAAATATGAAAGCAATTAGGAAAATGCAAAATCCTGTTTACTTGGCAACCAACGCATGCAACTGAGACTAACGAAGAGCAAATCAGCTTTGCTTGTTTGATAAACTTAGGGGTGCCACCTAAGAGGAGCTGATAAAAATTAAACTTCTGCCAGCATCCCTCAGCACTGCCTTTCAGCAAACGGGCTTACTAACACACACACGGCTTCGTCTGAAAGCACCAGCAAATCTAATTGGAACAGATTCGCAGGAGGAAATCTCACACTTCCTTCTCCGTTAAACGTTTTCACCTTTGCAATCTGCCATCGGTGATACCTTCCAGCTGAGCATCCAGCACAGCCACCCGTGTTCGCACGTGCACGCAATTCAGACGGTAGCAGCACTCACAGATGCAAGCATTTCTGGTCTCGCTCCTTAAAAAAAGCATCAACGCTTCCACTGCTGCTCACACCTGGGAATGCATGGGCCGGTGGGAAAGTTCTGCTTGCAGTTTGCATTGCTGCTTTTTACAATACACTGTGATACATCACTTGAAGCAGACTGCGGCTTACATACCTTTGTAGAGCCCCTCTTTTCTCCCAAGCAGATAGTAGAATTCACAAAAGCTTCCAATTATTTCAAGACTATGCAGCTAAGGAGAGGCATCGAATCAAGATAAAGAAAACTCTTGGCTCAATATAGTTGCTTGAATGGATTCTCAATAATGCAGGTAACAAAAGCACTCAAAAATTGGATTCCTAATGCTTTTCTGTCAGCCTGAAGGACTGATTCTGAGAAGTGAGAAGAAAGTCAGCCTTGAGAAAGCTGCATGGAGGAATGTATGACATTCTCTCCCTCTGTACAAACACTTCTGCAGGAACTGACAAAAAGGAAGAGATTTAAGTGAGGCACAGTCGACCTGAAATGTAGTCAATTACAACACAAAGAGTTAAAAAGACACCCCTGAACCGCTCTTCTTCACTCTCCCCTTTGCAACTCACAAGCCCAAGTTTTATTTTTCTTTTTCATTGGTCATTTCTTACCTGCTGCTCGGACAGGAATTGTTTCATAGAAGGACAGGGGAGAATCGCTATGGAAATCATACCGTGAAAATAAACTGGGATGAAAGGGAGAAAAACAAAGAAAAATAAAAGAATCCAAAGAACAGTTTGATTTTTATATATATACAGCACTCAAGTTAGTGCTCAAGTTAGAGGGACCAACAAAAGCCATCTTCTCTTAAAGATCTGTTAAGTTCAGCAACTACACAAGCACCAAAAACTGCACCTATACGTGTGCACAGCACTGCACATCCAGCACTCAAACTACACACCAAGTTCTGCAAGGAAGCATCCCCACAAAGCTCCCAGCAGAGCCACCCAGTAACGTGATCCTTACAGAAATACTTCTGCCTTCTCCAAAAAGTTTACTAACCCAAATGCAACCCAGGACTGACAGCAGTTTCTCTCCCATAAAACCACCATGCTGAGATTTCAGAGGATGGAGGAGCAAAGTATGAAAACTTTTTGCCAAACATGCACTTCCAGTAACACCACCAGAGCTCAGTGTCTGTTTTAAGCCTTTGTAAGACATATTAACTGACAGAACCTTGAAAGACAAGCTATTTCATGTCATTTTTTGGAAAATATGAAGCTGAGCTCTTGGGAACTGAGTCCTCCTTGGCCTTTGGGGCAGAATGGAAAGCAGGATGGATGTCAGCACCGCAGCCTCCCTACCCCAGACTCACACAGCACAGGAGATGCCATGATGCTGCATATACTCACACTGGTTTATGAAGAAAAACATAAATTACTTGCTACAGGAAAACCAGTGCAGTGAAGTCTATCACAGCATAAAATCCCAGTGCAATGAAAACAGCCCTCCCTGCAGTGAGCTGGGTTTGTCTCCACCCAACACCATCACCCCACGCCAGTTGCTGCATTTGTTTCCTGGGGGTCATTTTGGCAGCACCACAAAGGCACAGCCAGGGCACGGAGGGCACCTGAAACAGCACACAGTCATGCTCCTGCAAGGGCTCCATCCTGCACGCTTGTCCTGATGGAAAAATCTAGTAAAATTCTTTGCTCGACAACAGCAGCAATGTTTAAGGGCAAAACATATATTTTTGCATCTATAAATGATGATGAATCCATAAACAAATCTAAATGATTTTCACAGTGCTGCCTTTAGGAGGAAACACTCTTCTTGAAACACCGTATTTTATTTTGTGATGAGCTTTCCTCACATACAAACTGTTCATTCGGCAACAGCAATCAGATAACAAACAACAGTACGTTCCTGAAGAGCCCTCTGCTCTTTTTGTCACCTTTTACCAACATTCTCACATTGTCCGTGACCAACTCAAAGCTCTGGACCTCAAAATTCTCAGCACCTCAGAAGGAGCACAGTGGAACAGCCACTACCCAGCTTGCCGCTTCAGCTCAGCTTTCATTTCCCTCAGCCCCTGCAGCTCCTTCTGGAGGTGATTCACAGCCTGTAGAATATCCTGTCGCTGGGGATCATCCTCTGCTTTCTGGGTGTAGAGGAGGAAATGTTTAACGGTTTCGGAGAGCAACGCCTCGGGGTCCTCACCCACCCGATGGAGACGCAACATCCTCTCGCAGGCTATCGCGTAGTTTTTGTGCCAGTTCACTGGGTGATGTGGATGAGAGCTGACAATTTCTTTGTACGACTGTTAAATGGCAAAAAAAAAAAAAAAGAAGAAGAAGAAGGGGGACAAATTAAGCAAACAAAGGGGACCAACAGCTCTTAACAGTGCTTCAGAACTGCCCACAAATGAACAGATGCTACTAAGATGTCTACATCATCCAGAGTCAGAGCATTTCTGAAACTCACTGTGTGTTTGCCATGTGATGTGTGGTAGTGTGAATCCAAAATCCAGGGATTTTGTGCAGCAGCTGTTTGTTTAGAAACATTACAGAGAATCGAGATAACCCCAGAGCACATTATGCCCTTCCCCAAGAGGGAACCAAGCTGGGCAAAGATGGATTTCCCTGCTGCGCCTGCAAAAACACTGACTCAGTGTTCGAGGAGATCGAGACACCTTCAACAGGATGTGAGCAGTTTGAATCATAGAATGGCCTGGGTTGAAAAGGAGCACAGTGATCATCTCATTTCAACCCCCTGCTATGTGCAGGTCACCAACCAGCAGCCCAGGCTGCCCAGAGCCACATCCAGCCTGGCCTTGAATGCCTGCAGGGATGGGGCATCCACAGCCTCCTTGGGCAACCTGTTCCAGTGCCTCACCACCCTCTGGCTGAAAAACTTCCTCCTCATATCCAACCTAAACCTCCCCTGTCTCACTTTAAAACCATTCCCCCATGTCCTATCTCTATCCATCCTCATAAACAGCCATTCCTCCTGTTTACACACTCTCTTCAAGTACTGAAAGGCCACAATGAGGTCTCCCCGGAGCCTTCTCTTCTCCAAGCTAAACAAGCCCAGTTCCCTCAACCATCCTTAACAGGAGAAGAGTTTGCAGAGGAGGGTTTGCTAAGTGGCAATATTGGTAAGCTCAACATCATGCCTGGGAACTTCGCGGAACAGAACAGCAAAAATGACAGCAAAATGGGCAAAACTTTAAAGGAAGCTATTTCCAGACTGTTTGCTGGGGTATAAAACATCTCCTCTCTGCTGACACACACTGATCATTTCGTGCATCTGCTGGCATCTCTGGCAGTGCAGTATTTATTGAGGTACCTACACCAGCTTACGTGTGTCATTCTCTGCTGTGAAATGCAGCAGAATTAATTTGCAGTGAGAAGACTGTCGGATTTTACACTTGCTGGCTCAGATGCAAGACTGTGTAATGACAGAGAGGACAAGTGCATAGAGGGGACTTTAGGACAAGCAATCTCTTGGCATGGGTTTGGAGCCCAGCGCAGACAACATAATTATAGCAAAAGGAGGGTGTTGACTGGTTAGCTTTTGGCATCCTCTGTGACCAAGAGGGCAAGCAGGAATGGATAAAATCCCTGAACAAATCTCTTTGAATCTGCTATGCTCCTGATTTGGATGAATGAGAGAGAATGCAGATTACAGGACAGCCTATCTAGATACACTGTGATATTTCCATGTGGTCAAAAGAATTAAAAAAAAAAAATAAAAAATACGACTTACAGTGTATGCCAACGTGTACAGCTTTGCTTTCATTTCTGCAGGCACACTGGCAGTTTCTGCAAGGCCAAATATAAAGAAAGCTGTTTTCATCCTAGGAGAATAAGAAAATACTTTATAGCAACTGCTTAACATGACCAGCTCACATCTCCTGATCACATCTTCAACATGTCCATAAAGCTCTTTAATTGTATGGGACAGTAAACAAGACTTTTTCAAGTCATTAGTGAAACAGATTTCTTTCCAGGGTATGCCCAAACTATCCTCTGTTCTTCAAGATGCTTTGAGCAGAACCTTTAGGTGAATGAAACCACTGTTTTCCTTCTGAAGTTTGGCACATTATGATCCAATAAGGCTGTGCACTATCAAGCTGCCTGCTTGATAGCGTACGTGTGTATTTCCACGCACTGGAAAGCAAAGGAGCATCACCTGGCTTGCCACATCTCCTCATTGGCGACAGCTTCCCAGGAAGAGGGCTTGAAACTAAACGGGAATTAAAACAAAATTCAGCCATCAGATCCATGTCATTGTGTTTTGCTCACTGCACAATCATCCCTTCTAGCCCACGCAGTGACAGACCTCCCAGGCAGCAGAAAACCTGTCATGAAGCCTACGGCTCTGACAGCAGGGAATTCAGCTGATCCTCAGTCATTCATAAAACTTTATCCCTCTCCCTGCACAGGGGGAGCCTCTGGTGTTTACATCAGGTGTTTCACAGCATCCCAGCTATCCACAAAGTGAGAGATGATTTTTACCATTCCATCATAGCTCAGTCTACAACACTTAAAGCTTTGGGTGTCCCGTGTCTTCAATGGTTTTGGGCTCCCAATCAAGTTTTAGGATCAGAATTGGACCTGACAGTTGACTAGAAACATCCTCACCATTTTTAACACTAGCAAAAAACAAAAAAACAACACATGCAGAGATATTGTGTGTTCCAAAACACAAAGCATTAAGATTAAAGCTCACATTTAATTTCTCTAACACTGCAATGAATGTGGTCATGAGGAATAGCAAGCAGGAAGGCACAGAGCTGTGCCTCTGCCTCATACCTCCCATATTCTTCAGTCCAGTTATAGAGATTTCTTGTCAGACGAATCCACTCCTCTGGGTCAAAGACAGCATCAGAAGGAACCAATTTCTCACAGATACCCCATGGCCAAAGCGAGTAACTCCTCTTCCAGGTTGAGTCCCCTTCATGAAGACCTATGCAGACAAACACTTCTTTACTGCCAAAAAAAGGAACAGAGAGAGGAATGTTGAAGCCACGTCAGAGGCCCTGGGCAATCCCACGTGCTTGAGCTGCCCATCCACCCCAGGTTGGTGCAGCAGACAGGTTTCAAGAAGCACAGCTGTAGATGTCTCTGTTCAGTGCGGGGGAGCTGAACTAGATGACTGTTAAGAGTTCCTTCCAACTCAAACAAATCTACGATTCTATTACTTTCTGCAGCACAGGTACCCATCCAGAGCATCTCACATCAGAATGTGCACGTCTCTGGGGCACTGCAGAACAGCTCTGCAGGCAAATAAATACCCCCATGGTACTGCACACCTCGTGCACCAGAGCAGGAGGGACCTCCAGGGGAGATGTCCTCTCTGTGCCACACCTTACCTCCGTGCCAGAAGCAGGAGAAAAGCCCACTTCGTCCCAATGGCACCTGGCCCTGCTTCTCTGCCTCCCCACGCTCGCCCCAGCTAGTCTAAATGCAGATGCTATTCTTATTCATGGGAGTATCTAATCCTTTCTCCACTCTTACTAAGCTATTTTTATATGATGATTATTCCTGGAATACATTCATTCTATGCTAATCACTTGGCCACAATGTTCAGGAAGGAGAAGCTGCAGCAATTTACTCTCCAACCATCATCATTTTGAGTACACAGGAATGTTTCCTTTTTTTTTTTTTTTTTTTTGTGACAAATTGTGTCAGCAAAAGAAAAAAAAAAATCCATAAATATTCTCTGCCAATCACTTTCTTATTTTTCCTTCCTAAAATCCAAACTTACCTCAAAACAACGAGAGTATTATACCTTGTTCAGCAAGATATAATATTGTTCAACAACACTGAACAACATTATATCTGGATGGAGTTACTTCCGCACAGATATTTGCTTTAATTGCAAAAATAATCTCACCACTGGGGAGGAAGTCAGTAGAGAAAATTGGTCTTTTGGATGCAGCACCAAGCTGTTCCATAAACAATTTCAAGAGAAAAAGGTTGAAGATTTTAGGAAAGCTGTTACATATGAAAGAAATGCTTACTGTTTATTTGCTCTGAGGAAACGGTGGAGATTAAAAGCAAGTTTCCCATCGGGTAATATTCCTTCCACAGGGTTCCAACGGTTTCCAGGAAAATGAACACCAGGTAAATGCTTTGCCAGCTTGGGTAAATACCATTCATAAGTCATCATCTATCACCAAAAACATTATCGTAATTAAAACAAGGAGCACGGTTTCCATCCATTTTACACCAGCAGTTGTGAGAAAGCCCAAAGTCCCACTGCCCAAGGGCTGCTGGCTGACTCTCAGCCCTCCAGACTGCTCCCAACATGCAGTTTTCTGAAAACAGAAAGGGTGAAGCTTTCTCAGCAAGGTAAACATCAACCCTGTGCAACAACTGGATATCTGCCATGTTGCCTCATTCAGTATCACCTTCTGAACCTACCTCTTGGTCCACTAATGTGATATCTGGCCTCACTCCTTCAACATAATGCAGGTAACGAAGGGTGTTCCCAGGTAAGTCTCCTCTTAGCAAAATCACTGCACCCATTGGCATAGAGGACAGCAGGTTTCTTGCAAACTTATCAACAATGTAATTGTTGCTCTGATCACAATCACTGAAGAAAACAGATGAAAAAGAACATGTTAAAGCCAGGCACTTGCATGGTTTTGCCCATCTTTAGAACTATTTTATGCAATAGGCATCCAGTGGCGAGGTCCTTCCCCTTGGTCAGATCTGGCTGAAAAGCATCATCTCCACTTAGAAGATATAAACATGAAGCCTTTAGATTACTGTCCCCCAGAAGCTAGAACAAGAGACATGCCACTATGGTTTTGCAGAAATACACACACAGTGAATGCATTCATCTTAATTCTGATCTTTTTTTTCTAATTTTTCTTCTTGGGCTAAATGTAAAGATTTGGAGCTGGAAGTGCCAGTACATAGTAAGTATTTGAACCCACTGCAGAGTTCTCAGCGTGGTTATGGAATAAGGAAGCCTTACGTGATAAGATGTAATTCATTTTAAAAAAGAAAGAAAAACTAAGAAGAAATACCGGGAAACTTGAAGCAAAGCATGAGAAGGAGAAGGTGATGCCCCAGAGGATGTCTTACCTATAGTTGGCCCAAACTCGAGCAGCAACGAGAGCCCCAGCACAAAGCCACTCCAGCCATGGCAGCACCCGGCTGCCCTGCAGCACAGCACCTCCGAGGGACATGAGAGCAGCCAGCCCCAGCCCTGCCAGCACAGCCACAGCCACATTGCTCTGCATCCAGAACCGTTCCACCTAGGACAGAAGGTGGCTTATGCCAGCTGATGTGGTAATATGCAAGTCTACACTTTTGGAGTGGGATAGTCTCCAAGCTGAAAAGCTCACAACTGAAGGGCAGATAGAGATAAGGAAAGGAAAAGTTTCTTTCCTTTATTCATAGAATGGCCTGGGTTGAAAAGGAACACAATGATCATCTAGTTTTAACCCCCTGCTATGTGCAGGGTCGCCAACCAGCAGCCCAGGCTGCCCAGAGCCACATCCAGCCTGGCCTTGAATGCCTGCAGGGATGGGGCATCCACAACCTCCTTGGGCAACCTGTTCCAGCGTGTCACCACACTCTGTGTGAAAAACTTGCTCTTAATTCTTCCTTTTAAACATACATTATCTATCTACATACCCAGAGACCATATTTATGCTTCCCCAGCTAAAAGGGAACAGAAAATGTAGCTGCATGCTTGCACCCTGTGCATCTCCAAGACAACCACCTGCTCTTGATTCGCAAGGGACCCAACAGCTAACGAAGCATGAAGGAGGCTGCTTCCAAAAACCAACACCCCAGAGCAATTTTCAGAGTGAAACTTACCACTCCCAGAAACAGAGGCTTTGTAACATCCAAATTTGCTCTCCAGGCAAAAAAGAGTGAATAAACACAGAGCATTCCAGTGAAGAGACAAATCACGGGTGATTTCTGTTGCTTTATCCTATAAAAAAATAACGTAGCACTATAGTGGCAAGATCAAAAGTAGGAAAAAGTTGTGTGTGCATGAAGACAGCTGTCTCTCTGCATATCTGAATGTGTTTAATGCAAGGAGCTGGTCGGTTTTTCTTTACTTTTGCAATTTATGAAACTTCTGTTTTTTAGAGCACGCAGCCATCAGGACCTCAAGATTTTTAAGGCATCTACAGAGTCACAGGGTAATCAGGTGCAGGGCTGTTTTGCTCTTTGACAATAACACAGGATAACAGCTGAAATTTCTGCCCAAGGAAGCAGAATAGCTCCATGTGGCACACGACAGAGAAAGTACATAAAGCTCATGGTTGGCCAGTAAGGAAATGCAGGTGGGAGTGAATAATCCCCTCCAACTTACGGCAGTGCTGTGCTGAAACAGGCCATGAATGCCAGGGCAAGGACAGGAAGGGACAGCTCCGACCTCATCTGCTCCAGCTGGAAGCTGTGGGGAAATCAGTGCATGTCTGCATGACCCTCAACACAGTGCCTGCATTCAGTGCAGTGAGAAAACAGGGCAGCTGTATGGCAGCACCCCTGTTCTGCTGGGGTTGAGTCTACCAGAAACAGGAACAAGCCAGGATTGTGAATCCCCAGCAGTGGAATAGTCATGATTTTACTCACACCAGCATATCTCTCATACTGGATCCAGTCTCGGACTTGGCCTGGATTAAAAAGAAAGAAAAGCCATGAGAAATTCACACAATGACTGGGGAAAGAAAAAGTCTTTCCGCTTTCTGTCTGCAGAGCCCTGAGCGTAAAGGGCTGCTCTAGAGCTCCTTCAAATGGTACCACACTGATCACAGGAACAGGTATTGCTTAAGCAAAACCAAAGACAGCAAATGACTCGAACGTTCACTGCAAAATTTTCCTCCATTTTTTTTGTTTTACATTTTGCAAATGGTGCATGGTTCACCGCCCAGATGAACCCAACTCTTTACCCTGTGACCAGAGCACATCATATGGCTTAGCTGTGAGCTCCACTAAAAGTGCATGACTGGGGGCATCTCCCCACAGCCTCGGAGCATCAGGTGGGCCTCAATTTCTATTTCCTTACCTACTTGGAGAAGACTTCTAAGGTGAAGTCTAACCCTAACCCACCCCCATGATGCTCACTGCCCACATCCCTCTGTGCCACATCTCCACCATTCTTGAACACCTCCAGGGACGGTGCCTCCATCACTTCCCTGGCTATGATTCAGGAAGTCTGGAAGGTGTATTTAATCTCAATAAAAATGGAATAGTACATTACATTTAAAAAAATAGTTAAAAACGTAAAAGTGTCAGAGGATGGCTGTGGCATTAGCCCAACCAGCATTAGGACCAAACACTCGGATTTTGCTGCATGTACTGCTCCAGTTTCAGACCAGTTCAACATAAATACAATTTGTGGTGTGGGATTACACACGGCCCATCCTTAAGCTTCCTGAACATCAATTTGAATCCATCAGATCTAGTGGAGAAAGCAGTCAAGGGATTTGTATACCTTGGTATTGCTCTGCCCAACAGAACCTAATTCTCAGGAGAGGTCTGGGAACAGAACGGGGAAGCCTCAGAAGTCCTTCAGAGGGTGGATCTTATCTCTGAAGGAGCACCATGCTTTGTAAAACACAACCCTTTATTTTATTCCCAGCATTCTGCATAGAACTCTGAGACAGGATGGAAAGAAGGGGTGCTGGGCACTGCTCCCCTTGTGTAGCTGGAGCTCAGAACCCAGTTTGGGTTGGAGCAGAAAGATGCAAATCCTACTCTCTGCAAACAGTTATATCATATCTCCCTCTCTTTACAAGAGCACAAAGCAGACAGAATAATTCAGAGCAAAGGATTCTGAGGTTCCCCCAAACCTACCATTCATTTCAATGCAACATTACTGAGATGTAAGTTAGAGGAATCCCTTTTAAGGTTAAAGCAATGAAAAACTGCTTGCAGCCCCTTTCAATAGGTGAGTTTAAAATGATTAAAAAAAAAAAAAGCCAAATATTTGTCTTAAAATAAGAAAAACACAAAACAGGTGTTGCCATTTCTCTCAAGGAAAGCCTTGGTCTTTGGGTTTTTATAAATATGATATATGTGGACAGCCCCTGGTAAATAATACGGCTCATCCCATAAAGACAAAGAGAATCAGGTCTTGCTTTCCCACCCATCTAACCCACACCCAGAAAATCTGACAGATCCAAAGGTCGAAATCAGGAAATTATTTTTAAAAGAAATTTCCAATTTTTTTTTTTTTTCTTTACTTCCAAGCTATTTAACACCACGAACAGAAAGGTTCTGCTACCGCATTACTCAAAAGAAAGCCTTGTAGGAAATGATCTTTATTTACCAGATTGAATGTCCCATATTCCTCCCTGAGAAAGTGGGTCAAAAATCCTTGAAAAGTCGTCTGGTCTCCCCATGTCCAACGGGCTCGATTGAGGTAGGACGAAGCCGGCAGATAGAGATAAGGCAGCAAACCAGCCAAGAAGCATAAACCCAACTTCAGCAAATGGCCTAGGGACAATTCCTGCACCAAAATATGTCATATTGCATAACAATGTTTATTTTAGTTTAATCACGCTGGAACTTCAAGAACAGATAAAGAAAAAACATCAAATATATTTACACAGAGCTGATCTCTCAATTTATAGTAAGTCCCTACAAAATGCTATGTTAAACCTTATGATTTTGTGGATTACTAGGAAACTGCATCAAACTGATCTCCTTTGCATGGCAGGGTGAAATTTAAGTGAAGCAAATAATATTAGCTAGGACTCATGAGTATCATACTCATTGCATCTTTCACATTTAAATCATGGCATGACATGCATAGATGGCTGAAGCACTGCAAGGCTGAGATAACCCACTTTGCAGTGATTAAGAGTTGGCTGGTATTCCATCTGGCAAAAAAAAAAATGCTGCTCTAGTACAACTACACACATCATCACCATCATCAGGAGTCAGTTTTGCCATTTACTTTATCATGATTACATTGGCTAAATTGGATAGGCCAACTTTTGGGGTGGGATTTTCAAGATTGCCTAAGGGGTCAGGAAGACAAGACTTTCAAAGGGACTTCTGTGCCTAACTCCTTTAAGTGCTTTGGAAAATCCCACCCTAGAATATTGCACGCTTGCTTTATCATTAGCCACCGTCCTGTCAATCAAATACTTGTTCAGAATTTGGGGTTTTGTGGAATAGACACCATTCAGCATTCAGAGCAACGACCTACAGAGCAGAGAAAGTAGCCTGATAAAGTTGGTGGCCAAAATTTCTTTAGAAGACTGGCGATTTCTTAAATTGATTTTTAACTGAAAGGCACTGTTTTTGATCAAATATCTTATTATTAGGTGGCTTTCTGCAGCATGCTTTCCTGTTCCCAGGAACATTATGTTGCAGAAGCATTCTCCCTGCTGGAAATCACAGAGATCTGTGCACCTCCCTGGTTAAAAAACAACAACTGTCTTTAAAGAAGAAAAATACACTGCATGAACCATCACTTTGTTAAAGGAAACAGGAAATCTGCAGGGCTTTTGCTAGAAGCACTGGACTTTTGCATCAAGCTTGTATGAACTGCATCTTATCTCTTGCTGCTCACACACTTCACTCTAGGCTTAGCTATAAGCTGTGCCACTGTGTAGAACCACACCTGATCTGCCAGGCTAAGTGTGTAGAAATACAAGCAGGAGCATCCCAGCACAAAGCTGCCCAACTGTCATCTAAAGGTAGAAGGCAGAAGGGTACACTTGTAAAGTGATATTAGTACCTAAATCTTTTGAGATATGCAGCACTTTTCAGAGCAGAGTTCCTACAACATATCTGCACCCAGCCCAACAAAGCCATCTGCAGAAGACCACCTACATCTGACAAGAGCACTGCAAAGTCCCTAAATGTTACCATGGAACCTCATCCAGATGGATGCACATCACCTTCCTGAGCCAGGTATGCAAAAAGGTCTTTTCACCTTATTCAATTAACGAGCTTAACAAAGAGGTGTGAAATGAGGGACATCCTGAGAAAGGGATCTTCTAGTAGATGACATGGAAGCATTTCTGGGTGTTCTGTTCTTGTTTGAGCAGGGGCTGGATCAGAATCATTTGAGTAGGAAGGGAACTTTAAGGTCATCTAGTCCAACTCCCTTGCAATGAACGAGGAGATGACCTCCAGAAGTCTCTTCCAACCTCCAATCACTCTGTGATTCCAGGACATCTGACCACTTCAGGGCTTGTTGTTCACTAAAGGTCAATTTTGCCTTGGTCTTCTCCAGCTGGCACAAGCCAGGCGCCTCACCTGAGAGTTCATAGAGTCATGGCTTGTGTTGGAAGGGAGCTCAAGGATCATCAACCCCCCTGCCATAGGCAAGGTTGTCAGCTGCTAAGTCAAGTACTAGATCAAATTGCCCAGAGCCTCATCCAACCTGGCCTTAAACACCTCCAAGGATGGGGCATCCACAGCCTCTCTGGGCAGCCCGTTCCAGCAGCTCAACACTCTCTCAGTGAAGAACATCTAATCTAAATCTCCTTTCCTTTAGTTTAAAACCATTCCCCCTTGTCCTATCACTACCTACCCACGTAAAAAGTTGATTTCCCTCATGTTTATAAACTCCCTTTAAATACTAGAAGGCCTCAGTGAGGTCTCCCTGCAGCCTTTTCCAGGCTGATCGAGCTCGGTTCCTTCAGCCTGTCTTCATAGGAAAGGTGCTCCAGCCATCAGATCATCCTCATGGCGCTCCTGAACCTTCTCCAAAAGAGCCTCTTGCAAGACTCCAGTCCTAGCAGTGCCAGAGCTGGAGGCAACCAAGCCTGGCATATCTCAGTGGCATGCTGAAGAGAACTCCATGAGATCAGCACCGGCAGCATCCTTACGCTGGGCTGCTAATTCTTTGCGTCTTTGCTGACAGCAGTCACACAACAAGTATGTGGACAACACACACAACTTGTGGACAACAAGTCAATGCAGCTTTCATTTGCTATCACCAGGGAATCAACACAAAGAAACTCATCTCCAGTCATAAGCCAGTGCCTTAAAGCAAGCTAAAACAGCTGTGAGTCAGCAAAATACGCACCGTCTTTCTGAAGAGCAGGAAGAGAACCCAAGGTACAATACAAGCAATATAAAGCACTATCGTGTGCTGATTGCACAAACTGAGGCCGCAGCAAAAGGCACCAAGCTTGGCGATCTGGAAGGGAAAAAAAAACAAGAAACACCTCGTAATTACTCTTCACAGTTTGCAAAAAGAGCCACACGCCAAAGCAGCATCAATGCAGCCCACAGCAGATGTAGAGAATGAGTCAAAACACACCTGTGAGCACTGGTTGGTTGTAATACCAACAACGCAGGTGACTTCAGTTAATTTTTATGCCATAAAAATAATTATGCCATAAAAATAATTATGCCATTTCTATGTATGAAGATATAATTTTATGTAACAGGAGTTAATTCTTCCCTCTTCTGCAGGCACAGATGGCTAAAGTCAGGGCCACACAAACTTGCTAAGCAAAGGGAATTAAAAACAGTATCACCCAAGAGCATAATTCCATTTCAGAGTTTGTTTTCTGATAACAGAGGTAATGTGTCCAGACTATGCAGGGTATTTCTCGTACTCACTTTATTTAGCTTTATTACCAGCACTGTGATCATCCTGGGCTGATGCTACAGAAAGCATCTCTCCACCCTAAGTGGCCGTAAGCTCTGCTCAGTCCTGCTTATTTCAGTCACTAGTGACAATGGCATGTGAGGTGTAAACATTTGCCTTCATGTGGAGATGGGATCACCCGGTAGTTTTTAATTAGAATTTAACACTGGATGTTGCTTTGTCAAAGAAAAACCTGCTATAACTTCAAAAAAAAAAAAAACCTTTGTGGTCTTCAGAGCTGCCCTGCAGGATGTGGGACACCTCAGTACTTCTTTGAGTATATTGGTGAACTCCAAGCACACTGCTAAAGATGTTTCAGGCTGGATATTAGGAAAAAAATCTCAGCAAGAGTGAGCAGGAACAGAGAGGTGGTGCAGTCACCATCCCTGGAGGTGTTCCAGAACTGTGGAGATGTGGCACTGAGGGCAGTGGGCATGGTGGGAATGGGTTGGGAATGGACTTGGTGATCTTGGAAACCTTTTCCAACCTTAGTGATCCCGCAATTCAACGCTAGCAAGAAAGTCAGATTTCTGAAAAGTGTTGTCAACTTGCTGTTTGTAGCCTGACCTCTTTGAGTTGTAGGGTGCTGGACACCCCAAAAAAAAAGGAAATAAGCTCACTGACTACTTCTGGAAAACTCATTCGAAAATCCCATTGGAAACTGGGTGCGCCAGGCACGGGAGCAGCTTGGAAAATGCCCAACTCCATCTCCATGGAGTCCAGTCTCTAGGGATCTTGGGACAGAATTGAGTAGAAAATAGGAAAAAAATAAATAAATCCAGTGATGAAACAAGGCTTCTCTAGCCAGTGACAAAACGTGTTATTTGATCACTCGCAAAGCTGAGTAAACTACCACTGTGGGCTCCTGAAATTCTAGGTTAGCCTAACAAAAATCCTTTTATTCACACAATTTATAGGAGTCACAGCAGGCAAGTCAGTAAGTAGAGAGGAGATCAGATGTTCAGGCAAAGCAAAGTAGAAAGAACAAGACTGGTGAGTAAAGCCATCTGACCGCCTGGTCTGCTCCCAAAGTAGTGAATACAGCATGAATTGTCTCTGTATTTAATAATGACATTATTTTGGGGTACTTTTCATTTCAAAAGAGTATACATTGAACTGCACAGAACTGACAGAAAAATTGGCCGTTTCTGTTTTTCATTAGAAACGTGGGATTCTGTCTAGATGAATTTTTCTGTAAGACGTATCTATTTACCCTTGGGGAAAAATAACAGTTCTACCAACAAAACCTTGAGCACTCACAGCCTACTTTGAGTCTTTGATGCAGAAAATTAAACTTTGTGCTAAAACATTTAGATGAAAACGATTCTGCTTTTTCCATTCCTATCCTCTACGTGTAAAGCAACACAAAAATGCCCATCCAGTGTGTCCCAACAAAACCCTTAAGCAACGTGCACAGATTTTTAAATGTTTGGCACTTCTGAAAATGCAGGTGGGTCAAGGATCAACACCGCTGAACCCAGCCCCAAAACCTGCCCTCCTTTGCTTAACAAAACTGAATCAGGACTAAATGGATAGGAAATTAAACAGACTCGTCATAACTAATTGAAAAATAATAATAATAAAAAACTATTCACTTTGCTTGAGATGCTTTACCTTTGATCTCTCTTTTGCAGTGGATGCCTCCTCAAAATGCACGGTAAGAGCCATAAGCAGCCCCACAAACAGATTGTTTAAGCTAAAAACCTCCGCCGTGATGGACCACTGCCATGTTAGACGAGAAAATGAAAACACCCCCGCAGCAAGGATTCCTCCAGCATATGAGCCAGAAAGCCTGCAAACACAGATAACATGAAATCTTCTTTTCCAACAAAAAAAAAAAAGAGCCTACTTTATTGTCCTTTTTTTTTTTTTTTTTTTTTTTTTAAACACTGTAGCAGCAGAAATTATGACTGCCACCCAGCATCCTTCCAAAACATCATATGGTTAATATATCCCTAATAATTTCTTTGCAGAGAATTGCAATTAGGAAGAGCACACCTTAGCCATCCCATGTGTTTGCAAGGCACCAAATAGTGAACGGCTGGTGAGCCAAGCTGGCTTTTTCTCCACAAACGCCACAAAAACTCCCAGTATTCAATTCAGTTCCAAAACCTTGATGAGCAATGACACAGCAGGTCATGGTAGGCTGAGCCAGAGAGTCATGCCTTTAACGGGATGCTCTGTGCTGGAGGACACATGAGCAGTGATGCAGCCTTAAGTTCATTGAGGCCCTGCATAAAGAGTGGATTAGAGCTATTCATGATGGACAGCATTAGCAGAGCTTCCCTAAGGGAGGTTGGACTGTCTCAAGCTTGGGCAGGGATTGCAGCACCCATAGCCCTGGGATGGAGAGGCACCCACCAGGGAGTGGGAAAGGAGACAGTGGGTGCCATCTGCAGCTAGATGGACTTCAGCTCTTGTTCCCAAATGAGCTGGATGTTGCAGGTAGCTTGGGAAGCCCAGAGGTCAGATTCAGCCCAGGAATCCCATTGCACTCACTCTGCTGGTTGCATTATGGGCTCTGCTCTTTGGAAGCATGGTTTTTTGGGAGGTCTGTCCTATAGGAAGTTACCCTGGAGAATGGGATGGAGGGCAGCACAACCAGTTCAGCCACGTCTCATCCAAGGACTGACAGCTGTGACTACGGTTAAAGCTGCTCTCTAGAAAATCACAGGCTCTATACAGACTGGTATTTTTCTAATCCCACCCCAGGTATACATATTTCCATTTAGATATAATATTCCTGGCAGGTTTGAAACAAAAGTAGCATACACTAGTCAACCTCTTCATCAAGCTGAATCATCAGCTTGATCATCAATACCTGAACACTGATCGTATCCCCTAGTGCAACCACAGCAGTGTCCCCACATGGTTTGTTCTGCCTATCAAAGATTGGGCATCCACATAAGAGCAGCTTATGGAGTTCCTCAGAGAACGTAACTGAGATAAATGGAGACGAGCAAACAAAACCTACAGCCCTTGCAAACAGGGACAAGAGGGATTCGGGGAAAGCACTCTCTAGTAAGGGCTCCTCTCCTTCATCATAAGTTTCTTCCACTTTCACAAAACAAACTAAGGTCTTCCAGCAGGCTGAAAAGCTGATACATTTCTGTAGATGTCAGAGAACTCACACAGTTAAAACTGGAAGCTGTAAACCATTAAAAATGAGGTAGCATCCATGGGGAGAAGACAATGAGCATAAGGAAGTGGAAAGACCCGATCTTCATTTCTCCTCCTAACATGGGACATGCTGGATGGCCTGTGGCTGCCCCAAAGACATCTGCAAAATAGAACTCATTTACCTTCTTTGTAAAGATCTGCGACTGCAGGATATCGCAAGACACTTCCAGTGTGTGAACTTCACACAGTTCTACACAGGTTTGGGCATTCAGCACAAAAACATCCCAGAAAAAAAGCTGTCACTCAATACCCATAGCACTCAGCAAAATAAAAGCCACGTTACGACTATACTGCGATAAAGAAGTTGCTAGTTAAGTGTTTTCTGGCATGGAATTTCATCTCGAAATCTTCAATAAATTGAATGCATGCTCACAAGTAACTGAAGGTGCCAACCATTACAGGTTTTCCACCAGCATTAATACGAAGTTTCAAGTCACACAACCACACAGAGAAGAGGTTTTCGCAGGCATCAGTGCTGCTCCATTGATCTTCCTACCAAGCCAGCCTAACATGACAGACTTTCCTTTCCCTTAACCAGCAAAAAAACTTATAAAGAAATGGGGTTGTAAATCCATTTGAAATTCTTGCAGGGAAACACAGTAGAAAAGATAAAACAACTTTCTCAAACACCGTGGGAAAGAGAAGCAGAATTTTAGGCAATCTTCTCAATCATTTACCAGTTTTCTTCATCTTTCCTAGAAAGACTCGAGCATCTTAGTAGAGTTCAAATGAGATTAAAGACCTTCCATCCCCTGATAAAAAGTCTCAAACCTACGCTTCAAGTTTTATAAAACCAGGCTTATGCAAAAGTTACTCAACTCAAAGCTCAAAGCCTCATCCCAGCTTTGTAGGCAGGGGACACCCCTGCTCACTATCCAGCCCCCCAAGTAGTGCAGGTTCAGAATCCAGCACTGGGCACAATCCACAGGCTTTTAGGAAGAAGAGCTGACTTCATCTTTCATTTCCACTGAAACTCTCAGGAAAAGCTTCCTGCTAAGTTCACTCTGAGAACATGTTGTGTGCATGGAGCACTAAGCTCCTACAAGTGCACCAGGTGCTTAAGAAAAATAAAAAAGACAAAACCGTATGGGTGTGCACTCAACTGTCTAAGAACATCACAAGAGCAGCTTTGGGAAATGCACAATGGAGACCAAGAGCTTTTTCCAAATTCTGTTATCAACAATGGGAATGATGGAACGGGTGTTTACGAGGGTGAATAGTGATAGGACAAGGGGGAATGGTGTTAAACTGAGACAGGGGAGGTTTAGGCTGGATATTAGGAGGAAGTTTTTCAGCCAGAGGGTGGAGAGGCACTGGAACAGGTTGCCCAAGGAGGCTGTGGATGCCCCATCCCTGCAGGCATTCAAGGCCAGGCTGGATGTGGCTCTGGGCAGCCTGGGCTGCTGGTTGGCGACCCTGCACATAGCAGGGGGTTGGAACTGGATGAGCATTGTGCTCCTTTGCAACCCAGGCCATTCTAGGATTCTATGATTCATTTACAACTGATGATTCAGAAGAAAACACTCTGAGAAGTGGAAGTGATAAAATCAGGTATTTCCAGAGAAGACCTAACTGGCAGAAAATAACACACCAAGCAGCTCTGCTCAGCACAACAGGTGACAGAGCAAAGCAGCAGCAGCAGAAATGAATCCCACACAGCTATGCCACACAAGGCTGGCCCCAAATGCAATGAAACCTGCCTTGTGGCTGAGCTAACGTGACCCACATGAGGATTCCTACATACCTGGTAGTGGGAGAGGCATGAAGATAAGAATAAAATAGAGAAAGGAAGAACTGGAAGAGCAAAAGGACGGGGACTGGACTGGAGGTCATGAAACTAAGAAGCATGAAAGCATGAAACTAAGTTTCACGAAGCATGAAACTAAGAGGATGAAAGGATTTGCAAAGCAGGACTGCAATCTACAAGTGAAGATGCTGTTGGTGACAACATGTTGCAGGCAACAACTCCTTTAAAGGCAGGAACAGATGGTATTTTAATGACTAAGCCAGAGTATGGTGTGGAACAAGGTGAATATAAGAGATGAAGGAGATATCCTATAACTGCAGCAAAACCTCAGAAACAACCAGCCTACTAACTGGAACCTTACAAACATGGGCAGAAACTCCCATCACCTGATAACATGCTATGAGGGACAGGAACAGTCAGCAAAGAAGAATTCACACAGTCCTTTGTGAGAAGTATTTTCCCATGGCAGCCCTAAACATAAAAGAATAAAAAAAATATTTAGTTTTCAGAAACAAGAACATTAGAATGTGTGCCTGGGCTTTAAATCCAACGACATGGGCAATACAGACTACTTTTAGCCAGGAGTATGGGGGCTGCAGGTTTTTATTAGGAGTTAAAACAGCAAGGAGAACTCAGATTAGATGTTTTAATGTGTCTTTGCAAGGTTTTAGCTTTTCATCTGCGGGTAATCTCTATGATGTGTCAACGTGCAATTCAACATTCAGCCTCTGTCCTAAGTTTGGTAGAACTTTCCCTAAGCTAAGAGTATAGGTTCTACCTATACTGAGTTAGCAAACTACTTAGCTGCTGTTTATTTAAAAATTAATGCCTGAAACTTTGTATTTAGTCATTTGCAAGAAGTTATTAAACGATTTGGGTAAAGCTATATGGGTATGGGAATTGAAACTTAACTGGAATGTTTTAGTTAAATACAATCTTCAGAGCAGTGGCTTCTTAAGAAAAGTCAGCTAATCAAACCACACTTTATATTTGAAGCTAATGTATTAAACACTGGAAACACCTATCTACTAAAATAAGCTGATTATTTCTGCCTTCTGTTTCCTCCAAAACTTTAGAGGGTAGCAGATCTGTTTCAATTTTTCTTTTCCAGCACTCTCGGTATAAGGAACAACTCTCTTGCTTTTAACCATCTCCATCACTGAATGGATTTTTTTCCATTTTCTTTTCTCCCTGCTAAAGGGAAGCTAAAGAAGAAAGGGAAGCCAAGTTTCCACCAGTCTTATTCTAAATGTCCATTCTAATCAAAAGAACTACTTTTTAAGGAGAAAACAAATAAAAATCAAACATGAATTTAGGACCGAAGTGTTGATAATCACCCCCCAAACGCCAGTCCCTCTGGATCTGCCTGTCACAACACTCAGCAGACAAAAGCCAGTTTCTCCTGCTCTCAGCCCTGAAGAGCCAGCGCAGGTACTACAGGGAATAGCAACCCAGATTTTATTCTTCCTTAAGGACCTCATCCTCAAGAGCCACTTGAGCTGTGCCTGCAGCCTCCAATCCCAGCACTGGAGGAGGAGGCAGCACGGAACCCAGCTCGGTTCGCCCATCCTGATGGAGTCTTCACAGCCATGAAGAGATGATAATAACAAAAAGCATGCAAAAAGGCAGGAACATCACAAGTGAAAAGAAGGGACTGTCAGGACTGGCTGGGAAGTACTGATGCAGGAAGAATTTTGGCTAAGGGAGATGGTCCTGCCCGCATCCTTTTACACAGGCCCTATTGGATGGGAGGCTTGCAATGAGGCCACCACCACTGCAGCTCTGTAGGGTCACACTGAGCTCCTGTAGGATGACCCCAAGTCCCCAGGATCAACATGCAGCCTTGAGCACTACCAGCACATGTAAGAGGTACCCAACCAAAGGCTGGGCAGGGGAGCAGCAGCCTCTTCTCAAGGACTTTGGCAACTGAAGGCTACCACACCAAGCCATCCCAGGGCAGCTCATGGGGCTGAGCAGCTCCCGACAGGCCAATAAAACCCATTAGAGCTGTGCTGCTCTAGGAAATGCCCTGCTGTGCTTGCAACTTTCTAATAAGTTGAGTAAAAACTGCACTTCCAGCCACCCAAGCCAGGAGGGAACTTCTCTCTCTGTGTCTTTGTAAGCAGAAAGGGAGCATTAGTTAGGCTTGATTCACAAACTCAAAAATCCTTAGAAAATAGGTACGCTTGATCCCGGGCGCTCATAATAAATGGTGTCTGCTTCCAGCAGCCAAAAAAAAAAGAGAAAAAGAAAAAACTCTCGGTAGGAACCGGCTTTAGCAATTTGAATGTTTTATAAGTTTTTTTTTTTTTTTTTTTTTTTTTTTGTAATTGCAGAAACTTTTCCTAATCTGACATTTGTTAAAACCCCTTATTAGAAATTATGCAGCCGCGGTAGCTGCGGCAAGAAGAAGCAATAAAAAAAAAAAAAATTAAAAAAATAAAATACTGGAGCTGGCTTCACAATTACCAAGTCAGCCCATGCAGCCCTCCGCTATTGTGCGGGGTGGCATAAACCCCCCGGCGGGCTATCAGCTCCCTGGCAGGCAGGGGGCTGTGCTATTCAAAGCGCGAGATACAAGCTGCGGGGCACAAACCTGGCAGCTCCCATCTGACCCCGCAATCCCCGGCTGGTGACAGCTCCAAGCTCCATGGCAAATTAGGCCTTCTCACATTACAATTGCAGGAGACAGATTCCATTAGCGGTATCTGAAATTGAGTGGAGAGCTGCTCTGTTATCAGACTTGACTCATAAGCGCCGCTATTAATCAGAGCTATGATAGCATTTATATATTTCAAGCTATCTGCTGCCGCTGTGATATTCTGCTACAAAGGGTTGATGGGACTTAGGGAAGTGAACAATAGAGCTTTCTGGGAAAAGCAGAGTAAATCAAGAAAGTCTGTGACTTCCGCACATTCTGAAGGGATTGCGGTTTACATAAATTTTCTCCCAATTGGAGATTGAGCTCTTCCTCATCTTACACATGGGATTTAGTTGTCACTCAATGGTAACAGCTGTGAAAAGGTGAAGCGGCCCACCGCTCAGAATATTGCCTCCGCTTTTAAAGCAATTAACCCATGAACAGGAGGATACCTGGTGATATCAAAGGGATTAAGCCAGGCAGTGCATTATTAACATTTCCTTGAACTAATTCTAACTCTGACTAGCTGTCAGAAAAGACTCTTCAGTCTTTAAAAAAAAAAAAAAAGAAAAAAAAAAAAGAGTTTTTTTGCCCTGCTTTCTCTTCCCCCCCTTCCAAATGAAGCAGTTATTTCAGCCTAATGTGCGTACTTTAGAGCCGAATGCAAATGAACAGATTTCTTCATGTCTTCACAGCAAACTCAATGCCGCTTTATTATGGCTACAGAGGGGAAAGAAAATATATATGATCAATTAGTCAGAGGTCACAGTAGGTAGTCTCCTAAAAGCAAATCAACACTGAAGTATTTTCCATTCTTCTCTTTGCCCTAAAACTTACTAACTACTTGTTACGTGTGCTTTTGAACCCGTATTTGGCTACAATGGCAATAATCTAAAATAATCTGTAATCTGGAATATCTAAATGTGCCCTAATAGATGATTTGTCGCTCTGTGAAGCTCAGTATTTTCTTTTTCTCATACCTACAGTCAATGGGGCAGCGATAGCTGCCAGAGCATGCTCTTCTCCCTCACTCTGCATCCAAATCCCCCTCCAGAATCCCCTTCCTGAAGCATTTGAAGCTGAAGCATGAGGATGCTCTTATACCCTGCCCAAAATAAGGGTCAGGCTGCTGGGAGCCCCATCACATTGCACACCCAGAGGATGCATCTCAATACATGCAGTAAGCATATTTTTTGAGCACATGACAACTCTGGGGGGCTTCCACACTCCCTTTAGCCATGAGCATCCGCTGGAAAGGGCCACATCCTCCCACACACCTTGTCCATCAATATGTCCTTCCCACAGGAGCATCACCAGAGCAAGGAATCTCAAAAGGGCCTGAACAACAAGTCTAGAACACCTCTACCATAACCCGTGCACATCACCACCAGCCCTCACTGTTAGCATGGGGAAAACAACAGGCTCCAGCTTTCATGTACAGCCACCGCTTGTTGCTTGGCAGAGTGGTGGGGGATACATATGTCTATTTATATACATATACATGTGCATATATATATATATTTCTAGATGTATAAATAGAAGTCCATATAGACTTTTTTCTTATGTGTATAAAAGTCCATGTATATATATATATATATATATATAAATAAAATATTCTCCTGATATGTATAAATAAAAATCCCAAATTTAATGCAACACGCAGAACAGCAGCCGAAGAGAAGCAAGCTGCTCAGCTCAATGCAACATTTTTCTCCTTTTCAAATGCTCACGTGCAACGTGATTGCAAGAAGTCCTGTGGAAAGGACACCTTCTACTCTGCGACTGCACCTGCAATAATTCAGCTTTGTATGTCTGCACAGAGCAGAACACCCACGCTATGGAAGGTAGGAAAAATGCAGCTAGAGCAACGAAAAGCGCACTATTTCTATTCATAACAGAGAATGCAAAGAACGCATCATCTGTGCAGAAAATTACACTTTGGCAATCATATTATAAGAACATAATTGGTTTACTTTGTCAACTTGCTATGCTTTGCCTCCCACAGTAAAACAAATAAATATTTGTTTAAGGAAACAATCGTAGAGGCGCGCTCGCCGCGTCCTAAAAACATAATGCTGCTCCCCCGTCTTTCAAAGCAAAGATGAATTATTTGCATCAGTTACAAGCAGTCGGAGAAAACTCTTTGTAAATGCCATTTTACGATAATTACAAGCGATTCCTTAAGACTGCGCGGAGGGGAAAAACATATTTGATAAGTAATTCAAAGGAGCAAAACGCTCATTCAGCGATAGTCTGGATTACTGACAAAAGGGTTTTTTGCATCCGCGCGGTCCGACGCAACTTTGCTGGGAGAAGCATAGTTCTGTGTTTAGCAATGAATCAATCAGAAGGCTGAGCTGCTTCCCATCGCCCTGCAGAGCATCCTGCCAGCGAGCACCTGGGAGAGGAGAAATCTGGTTAAATGATGAACGGACCGAGCACGGTTTGGTCCTAATCCCACGTGCACCGCGGTGCCCTAAATAATGCCACATCGTAACCCTTGTGTTAAGCAGGAAAAGAAATTACCCCGACCCGGCGGTGGATAAAGTCGGGAAATGCCTCTCTAACAAAAAGGAGAGGGTGATGTAAAAGGAATAGATGTACTGTAGGCAGAGTGAAATGCAGAGTGATCCCCTCCCCGCCCCGCGCGATGGCAAACTGCACCACGCCGGGCTGGTGGGTTCGCGGGGAGAAAAGAAAGGTTTTAGAGGTTAAGTTCAGGTCAGACGACAAATGAAATTGTAACAGCCCAAGTGACATTGTATAATGTCTTCTTCCACTCAATCAATAGGGCACTGTGAGCCCCATTACCATAGAGATGGCTTCCTCCTTTCTGAAGGGTGTCTATTGTTTGACGAGAGAGATTTGCCACTTGAACCGTGCTGCTCCCAAAGGATGTGTACTTCATCAATTATTTGTATTCCTAACATCTACATATTTTCATATTAACGTCCCCAGCGTTCGCACGGCAGAAGGAGCGGCCGCTCGCTTTTCCTCTGGTACCGAAGGGCTTTCAGGGGTCACCCCGTCAGCTCAATTTTAATTAAAACACAAAAATGCAGCAGGATTTGATAGCCTGGTTTAAAGCTTTTGTGAAGACACACAATCCCAGTTCAAAACAAAACACGCAGATATCGGAGGCTTTGGAGCAGACAGTGCCAAGCAAACGCTTTCGGAAAGACTTCGGTTTGGTTTAAGCAGGTGGCAAGAGAGAAAGAACTTTTTTTTTTTTACCTTAAAAAAATAATAATCGATTTTAAGGTGCTTACAGGGAAAACCACGACATTGTAATTTGTAAATAAAAGTGACCCACAGCACCTTACAAAAATCAATCACCGCAAGGCTGAATAATTGATTCTGTCACTCACTGCCTTACATCTATGAAATAATTTTCAGCAAGCTCTGATAGTTTCCACCATCTCCCACTTCCAGGTTTTCCGTTCCTCGATGCGAGTTTCACGTTTTTCAGATGCAACCCCTTCCAAACCCAATTAAACAATAACAACAAAATTAAAACCTCTAGAAGCAGAAAGAAAATTCCTAAACTTCACTCATCGTTCCCCCTTTGCATTCCAGCTTCTCTGAAGCGATGACAACATCCCTTCATACACACAAAAGGGGCATGTGGGGGAACAGTCATATTTGAGTTAGAACTGTAAAGCAGGGCAGATCTCTACAATAACTGCAACAGCTGTAATTAAAAATATAAAAAGTAGAATTCAATGCTTAAAGAATTCAGACTTGGTGATCCTTACGGTTCCCTTCTAACTTAGGATATTCTATGATTCTATAGTCTAAAATATTGAGCAGTTCCACGCAAGACTTCTTAATGTAATTGGAAAATGGGCTCACACGGGAGGGCAACCCCCCACCAAACACACATTACGATGCAGGATGCTCCATAAAAAAGGCACTGACTCAATCACACATCTGACCCAACACTAAAATCAATCCTACTCCATAAGACACAGCACAGCACCCGGACAGAACCACGGACAGTTCTTGCTCCCACCCATGTTTTAGAGCTGCATAGGATCCAGTCCCATTTATTCCTGCTTTTATTCTGAGGCTTCCCGGGGGTGGCAGGGTGCTGTGAGCTGGGTTAGAAAACAGCTTTTCTCAAAAAAAAAAAAAAAAAAAAAAAAAAAAAAAATCAAAGGACAAAACAGGGTGCTTGAGGACTGCATCCCCAGCCCTGATACCATTTCAGATTTCACTGCCATCCGCAGCCTAGAAACGTGCCCTATTTTCCCCGTCAAAGAACATTAGAAATTGTTTGTCGGGGTTGAGGTAATCCTCTCCAATCTGGGTCAGGCAGAGGTTAAGTGCAGGGAGAACTCGCACATCAAAGGCGGTAGGGGTGAGCGCATCCCAGGACCGCACACCTCCCATGGGCAGGGTGTGGGATGCAGGGACGATGCCGTGGGTAAGGGACAAGGGTACCTGCCTCTGCTGGGAGCTGTGATTAAACCCAGCTCTTGCTTTAGCCACAGGTGAAGCTCATCTTGTTAATTCAAACGGACCATCTGCGTCTTCCAAGAACGACAAACTTCATTAGTTCTGCTTAGTTAGAGCGCTTGCTGATTTGCGATAATGAGCCCCAACAGCCTGTCACCTCTTTGTCAAGAGAAGGGGCATACTTTTTCTTATCATTACTATTACTATTAAAAAAAAAAAAAAAATACAGAGAGAGCAAGCTTTTGTGCAAGAAAGAAGGTCAAATTCAGATTAAACCACTGCTCCTTTCACCCGAGGAACTAATCCCAGCCAGGAGCTGCCAGTCGGGGGGGGCTCAGCCCCATACCTGAGCACGGTGTAGAAGAGCAGCACGGCTGCCACAGCTCCCAGCACAGCACACAGCAGGTTGACACGGCCCGCAGCGGCCCCACTGGGCAGGAGCCTCATGGCCAGCCCAGCCAGCAGCGTGAACAGCGGGTAGCCGGGCGGGTGGGCGACCTGCAGAGAGAGGGATGGGCTCAGCAAGAGGACTGCGGCATCCCGATCCAAGCAGCGCATCCCAGCATCCCGGTACCCAGGTATCCCAGTAGCACAGCATCCCGGTACCCTGGCATCCCGGCTGTTTTTTGTTTTTTGTTTTTTTTTTTTTCCCCCCCCTGCTGAATGCTTTTAGGTTTGGTGCCAATTTTTCACTCCGCAAATATTTTCCCCCTTAGTGGATTTGGCGGCAGGCGTCACCCGCGTTAATGAGCGGCGGAGAAAAGAGGTGACACGTCGCATTATCGCGCCTTAAACTGCTTGTTGTTTGGGTTCACAGTATATTAGGGTCATTCAAAAGGCTGGTTTTTTTTTTTGGTTTTTTTGTTTTTTTTTTTTTAAAGCAGATTCTCAACTATTTTATTGGGTAGCAAGTTGAAAGACCACACTGCTATCGGATTACCACCGCGCTGACAGTCCTAAGGTCTTGCCTAAAGGGATCATGCACCATAATAAAGTTTATTAAATAATAAAACTTATTAAAATTGTTAACCCGATTTATTTTATTCTCCCCAGCTTATACAAAATTTGGGTTGATAATAAGCCAGCTACTGTATATACAGTAAAGCCTTTGCTTTATAATTTAGTTTAATTGGATTTAAAACTTGAAGTAAATTGTCGCGTGCTGTACTTATAAGTTAGTAAAAACTGTGGTTTGAAAATAAATTAATCTACTTTACTCCATGCTTAATTAAACTTCCTTAATTCCTAAAACTGTTAATGAGAGCATTGATTAAACAATAAAACTAATACTTACTCCAAGCTCATATGCGGCTGTGATCAGCTCCCCTGTGAAAAAATAATGTAAAACCAATAATTACTATTAGGAAATGACACTCCTCCAAAGTTTTCAAAATCCAAATGCTTGCATTGGGGTTTTGCATTAATTTGACTGGATAAAACTGTAAATCTGTAGAGATTTAACAGCATGAAATTTTCTAAGAATATTTTCTCCCTCTGATGTCATGGCACAAAATATCTTTTGTATGTTTCCGCACGACTTTTATGAACAGATAAGGGAAAGCATAGGTGTGCTCGGTTACAGCACGGCCTCAGACATCCCAGTTGCAGACATCTGCATGCATCAGTGTATTTTTCATTTAAAACCCATTGATTCGACGACTCCCAGCGCTCACGTTGTGCTGCCTTTTAACAAATTGGGTGTTTCTCATTAAAAAAAAAACACCACAGCAATAAGCAAACAAACAGCAGAACGCATAGCTCGTGTTTTAAAGGGGGTTAAATGCAATCACTCTGCTTGCAAATCTGCAACCTCGGTGCTAAAGCAACCCCTTTACCTGTCAGGGTTATGCGCTCAGCAGCTGCTCCTGTTACACAGCAGCACCAAGATTTTGCATTACATTTGTACTCGATGCTGGGATGAATGACTGTCGCAGAACCATCCGCGTTAGCACAGCACCAGGGAATCCTTGGCATTTTTAGAGCACTTGGAGCTGCAGTGCTGTTGAATTGCATGCATTAAATCCAGCCTGTGCACATGAGCACAGTCAAGCTTGGCGGGCTCACCAACGAGGCAACAAAATTAAATATTACGGCACTGGAGGCATTGATTCTGTGGTTTTCGATGTGATTCTATGATAATTTCATGCAATTCTATGATATTTCTATGTGATGTTTCTATAAGATATTATTTCTACATGATTCTATGAAATAGCATAGGCTTGGGTTGGAAGAGGCTGTAGATATCATCCATTCCAACCCCCTGCCATGCGCAGGGCTCTCCCTATATCATTTCCATGTGATTTTATACCAATTCTATGCTATTTCGTTGAATCATCATGCAACATCTGCCATCCCAGCTATGTCAAAGAGAAATTTTCCTCTCCCCCTCCTCAAATTGCTGTTTCTGGAAACAGAACCTCATCTTACTGCTGTCTTGGAAGTGCCAAGTTTGAGGCAGCTTCATCCCATCGTTGGATGGCAGAAATGCAAAACGAAGAGTAGGATAAATTTCTCCAAAAGAGAAGTGATGCAGTGGCACAGCTGCCCAGGGAACAGTGGGATCACCATCCCTGGAGGTGTTAAGAACTGTAGAGATGTGGCACTGAGGGACATGGGCAGTGGGTACGGATAGGTTGATAGTTGGACTACTCTTTTTGAGAAGTAGTATTTCCTCATATCCAACCCAAAACTGCACTCACTGACCTCCCATGCGTTGTGGTGATGTCAGTTTGCACCATACATAGAAGCAACTCCAAAGCAGCACAGCCACATTGGGACCCAGCCACATTGGGACCCAATCCCAGTAAAGGTGGTCAGGCAATGGGGCCTAAACACACCTGAAAACTGACTTATCTCCAGCAAGGATTGGAACCAGTGTCTGAAACATCAGAATGAAACTTTTTTTTTTTTTTTTTTTTTTGTACTTGAGTTTATTCGACCCCTTTTTAAGTAGTTTTAACATCTGTGGATGTATCCCAATGAGCTCTAAAACTCATTCTCTTGTTTCTTTATTGTAACGCTAAGTAACACAAGAAAGCTGCCAATGGAAATATCTATTGCCTTTTACACTCCAGGATTACTGCAAGCTTCAGGAACAATTAAAAATATATGGATCACTTAAAAAGAATAAGAATAGGCTCCCTGCCTGAAAGCAGATACAGCAAATCCTTAGGCACCTCTTTACTCACACAAGTAGCTTCAGTAATTTCGATGGTACAGGCGAGAGCCCATCGAGTTCAGTAACACCACAAAGAGCTCCTAGAGACCACAGTCAGGTCTGCAGCAGGCTGTTCTCCATGAGAAATGAAGGGAACAACCCCAAAAAGCCCTATTACCATATGGTGGTGTGGCTGCTGGCAGGGAAAAGCCCAAAAAGGCAACTGGGATGAGGCCATCACTGATGGTTGGACTAGATGATCTTAGTGGTCTTTCCCAATCTTAGTGATTTGGTGTTCAGCTCTGGTGAATGCATTCAATCCACGCAGCAGGTTTGGAAGGAAACAGAAAAAAATAGGGGAAGAAGGGGAGGAAGGTGATGGGGCAGGGAAGGGTGGGTCATGCCTGCACTGCTCTGTGGGTCTGCACTGGTTGCCCACATCCCAAGGCAAAACACAAGCTCAACTAAACCAGGCACAACTAAAACCCATGCTGGAGGGGTTTAGATCAGAGCTAACAGCTCCACGTGAAGGCACTGCAGGTTTCAACACGTGTTCATTTCCCATGAGGGAGTGCTTCCCTGGAAAAACAACAGTAGCTGCATACCTATTGATCAATGTATACGAAGTGGAGCTAAACCCTTCTAAAAGCTTTGGAGCAGAAACAGAGCTAGCCTCACACACCTCACCTATGGATTGTAGGATGCAAGAAAATATTTAGAAATAAATTCTTTTAACACTTGGCAGCTCACAGCACAACAGAGTCCCTCCGATCTCACACAGGAGTGCAGGGAGATGAATAACACCAAAGTGTAATCACACCCATCTGAATGTACGAGCTGTGAAAACATACGACCCCACAGTCTGCAAACCCAAAAGCCCTCACTTGAATACCCCATTTTTTCTTTAATGCATGGTGTATGGATCTGAAACTAGAGTTAGGCTGGAGTTTAACACTCATTCAACTCTTCTTTGCCACATAACAGAAGGAAAGCACATCAATGTTCTTGTTCTGTGACCAAAACATCGGAGTACCTAAAACATCCCAATCACAACCACAAACACATACAGAAACTGAGTAGTTTTTGTTTGCTTTTTACACAAAATGACACTGAATTCACACAACAGAGGAACTTTCTTCCCTCTGCTCAAGTCAGTAAAGCAAGACACAAACTGTCAGGCAGCTGCATTCCCAGAAGGGCAAAGGCAGAGATTTCTGAGCACTGCAGGACAACTGGATCCCATGGAGCTGATGAAGGCCAAGAGGTGGCTATGATCTGCTGAGCCCCAGAGATGAACCCCTGTAGGGTGGCTGCAAGGCTCCGAGCCCTATGGGTTAGCAGGCACTATACTATAACAGGAGACTGTAAGCAACAGCCCCTATGGGATGAGCATCTTTATGGGGTGACAGCAGTGCAACAGCCTCTCTAAGATAAGCATCCCTATGGGGTGACAGCAGTGGAACTTCCTCTTTAGGATAAGCATCCCTATGGGGTGACAGCAGTGGAACTTCCTTTTTAGGATAAGCATGCCTACGGGTGACAGCAGTGCAACAGCCTCTTTAGGATGAGCATGCCTATGGGGTGACACTGCAACTGCCTCTATTGGATGAGCATGCCTATGGAGTGACAGCAGTGCAACTGCCTCTATAGGATGAGCATCCCTATGGGACGGCAGTAACACACCAGCCCCTATAGGGTTAGCAATCCCTCTAGATAACTGCAGTTCACTACAGCACTCCTATAGGATGATCAGCCCCTATACAGCATGAACTAAATGATCTTTAAGATTTCTTCCAGCCTGAGATCAATGACCCTTATAGGATAACTGCGACGCATGGCCTCTATAAGGCAAGAGGCACTACTGTGGGGCAGTAATGCAACAACAGTCCCTACGGAGCATCCTATAGGATGCCTGCGATGCACCAGCCCTTACAGGACAAACATCCCTACGGGAGTGACAGCAACCGCACAGCTCGGATCTCCCCCGGTGCCACCACCCCAAAGCCAACCCCCATCCGACCCAAGCGCAATCCCCCGGCCCCGGTCCGTGCCCCGCGGTGGGTGCTGGCTACATTACCCGCGTCCCCGCCGGGCAGGCTGGGCGGCAGCGTGCCCGCATACACGGCCGCAACAGCAGCACCCACAGCCCCGGCAGCGGCCGCAGCGGCCGCATCGCTCCCGCTCCCCGCGCCCATGTGCGGCCGCTTCCGGTTTCGGGTGGAACGCACCACTGCAGCGCCAACTAGGGGGGGGAGTGGGAAGCGATTCGTCATGTTTTCCTTCCCCTCTTCTCCCTCCAGACAGCCTCCTGGGAGCCGTCGTTAATTATATAGGGATAGAGGACGAAAGGCTGCCGTCGTAATGGTAAAGCGACGCAGCAAGGCCTCGAGAACTCGTTCTGCATCACCACCCCCCCCAAAGGACTTGATACAGCCGGGAGGGCGGGGCGGAGGAGCCGGGCAAGGCGCGCTGCAGGGCGGGACCACAGCGCGGGAAGTGGGGGGGGTGGGCGCAGCGAAAGCGGTGCGATCGGGGCTGCTGCCTCCGGGTCACAGAGCCGGACCTGAGCGCGGGGCCGTGCAGGGGCAGAGCCCGTCTGCTGCCACTGCGCCAACACCGGCCTCCACGTTTTAAATACAAGTTCAGTGAGCACTTCCTCTTCAAACTGGTGTAAAACCAGAGTGAGAAGCCAGCTTGGCTCTGTGTGAAGAGGCTATAGACAAAAATAATAAAGGTTTCTTCCAGCCTGAGAGGTTGCCTTGAGTAGAATCGGGCAATTCTCTAGTGGGAGGCGGGTTTGATAGGTGGCCCAGAAAGACCTTGTCAGGCTACACTGATGGGCTCAGAGCAATGGGATGAAGTTAACAGGACCAACTGCAGGATTCTGCACTGTGGCCACAGCAACCCCAGGCAGTGCTACAGGCTCGGGGCAGAGTGGCTGGAAGGCTGTGAGGAGGGAATGGAGCTGGGGATGTTGGCCAAAAGCTGGCTGAATGTGAGCCAGCAGTGTGCCCAGGTGGCACAGGAGGTTGATGGCATCCTCTGTACTCAGCACTGTGAAGCCACACATCAGGTGCTGGGGCCCTCCGCTGCCAGATGGACACTGAGGCCCTGGAATGTGTTCAGGGAGGGCTTTGGAGCACACATCTGATGGCAGCGGCTGAGGGAGCTGGGGTGGGTCAGTGTGGAGAACAGGAGGCTCAGGGGAGCCCTCAATGCTCTCCACAGCTCCCTGACAGGAGATTGCGATGACTTGGTCTTTTCTCCTGGATGACAGTGTTAGGACAAAAGGTGATGGCCTCACGTTGTGCCGGGGGAGGTTCAGGTTGGATATTAGGAAGCATTCCTTCTCAAGAAGAGCAGTGATGCAGTGGCACAGCTGCCCAGGGTGTGATGGGGTCACTGTCCCTGTTCAAGAACCGTGGAGATGTGGCACTGAGGGACGAAGCTCGGGCGGATGGGTTGGAGTTGGACTTGGGAATCTTGGAGGTCTTTTCCAACCTGAATGATTCTACGATGCTATGAGATTGCTTAAAAAACAGCAGCTTGACCCGCTCAGAAGTTAATCTGGTAGCTCAGGATACTGCTGCCGGCAGAGTGAGGCCGGCCCGCGTGGCTGCTTTCCATCAGAACACAACTGCTGGGCTCTGTGGTGACCAAGCAAGCTCCAATGCACTCCACCTGCTGGCAGGTTCTTAGCGTTATTGGCTGAGGTTCATTGGGGAGAAGAAAAAGATATGTTGCAATCTTCCACCAGCCATTGTCACTATGGTAATGAGAGGGGTCATTGTTCCTGCACCCGTTGGGACTGCTAAAATGTAATGTTAGCAGCAAAGTGTGCAGTCTGTGTGTGAAAGCAGGCTGGTGGCGAGGCTCTTTATCCAAAGCGTGGCGTTTTTCTTTGCCCTATTTTTCTTTCTCTGTATTTAACTTGGAAAAGGCACCCAGAGACAATGCGAACTGTGACTGATTACAATTATATTGATGGGGGTGGTAGCAATTTGAACGCGAATATCGAAATGTGGAAGAATGGCTGGTAATAATATGGTAAGGACAAACTATTCTTTAATTGTCCTGCAAGTTGTTTTATATCTTTGTCATGCAGAAACTGGAACTTTTAGGGGGCCAGTGACAAAGTACTTTGCTCTAATATGGTAGGGCAGGCTCACAACAGCTTTTCTCTTATTGAATAACTACCACCATTTCAAAGGCCAGGATTACAAACCCACTTTATGTTGGCACAAACGCTTTGGAGAGCGCATTTACATTTTTCTTCTGTAAGCAGAACTCTATTAATTCATGAGGTTTGACTTCCATTTCTTCACCAGCCATAACCCAGAGGGGTGACCAAGACGAAGAGGGATTGCATACCCTCTTTTTTTTTCTTCCTTCTACATAGTGTGAGCCAGGAAGATGTTTTCTACTATTTTCATGTGTGCTCTGATAGTTGAGAGAGTCGACCAAACCCATATCAGAGTCACCTCACCCCAGACAACACTGCCTTTTCTCAAAGCCGTGAGAATGGGCTCAGCAGCAATAACAAAATATAAATATATATATATTCCTTAGGGAAAAAAAAAAAAAAAAAGCACCAGGGGAAGTGAAAAGCTTTGGAAAGACGGCTTGTGCTACACACATCGATTTATTGAAAAAAAAAAAAAATAACTGAAACTTGTAGCACGAGAGCATACTCTAGTGGTAAGCAAGCACAGAAAGTGCTGGTTGGTTTGCACAGTTTGTGTGCTGGGTGCTGCTGTAAGACGCCTGCTGCCTTTCCATGGGAGGCTTAGTGCTCCTATCTCCTGCTTCGTGCTCCACTCAGCCTGACAGGAAATACCCAAGGCAGGCTGAGAAAATAAACAGGAACTTCTGAAGTAATTTAAAAACACAGCTTGAGAACATATCTCCAAAAAATGGCTGTGTACTTAGAGAGCTGCCTTTGTACCGGGCTCTGTTGCAAATTTACTCCTGAGAGACACAGTTTAGAGGAGGCAGGAGATAGGAAAGGGAGAATAATACTTAAAGCAAATTCTCTTCACCCATGGCAGTGTCATTACAAACTTGAATGAGCACAGTTATTGCAAATAAATAAAAACAATAGACCAGAACCAGTTTTACATAAGAAAATACTGGAATACTGTTCAATTAGTCCTAAGCTTTAGTTAAACCTTTTCTTTTGCCCATCAGGTGATAAGGTTAATACAGAAAGCACTCAACTGCTGTACTTGTGTAACAACAGTCAGCATCCATTTAATGAACTTGCATGTATACACATTTAGCAAAGCTTCAATATTGTCAGCACTGGACTGGCACAGAATTTTAATGGCAAAGTAGCCAGCCCTTGTCTTAATCGTAAACAGTGTCCTTATGGAAGAAAAGCTTGTCCTCATGGGGAGCATTAACAGTGCAAATAAGCACTGCTTCTATATTTAAACAAGAAGTTTGGCAGTATTTCTACCAACAATATATGCTTGCCTGCAAAGCATGAAGAGGAAGATTATGATACTTTTATTTGTTCTTAAGTGGCTTGAATAAGCTGCATTTTATGACTTCTTGCTCTGTGGAGGATGGGAAGTCCGGACAGCTGAAATTGTTGGGTGTGGTGAGGAGTACATCCAGTGGAAAGAAGCAGCATGCTAACTAAGCAAGCATCCCTCTGGTCCCATTCACGGGGCTGTCACCATGCTCATCCCATGAATGCATGTGTTTGGAATTATTGAGGTGAGCTGGGACATCTCTGGTCACACAGTGCACCTCAGGACCTGTGTGCCCAGATGCATCGTGCAAGTGGCTTGTAGCAGTCACCTTGGACATCTGACAAAATGAGCTTTATGTAAGTACAGCATGTATGTGCAGCCACTGTGGCACTTCTCAGTGCCTTCTGAATCTGTGTCCAATTTAAATAAAACCTGTAAAAGAAAAAACACAAAAATCTCCCCTGGTTAGGCTACCAGCACAGCCAGGCTGTGCTGGGTTTGGGGGACTGGGGAGTTGGGGATTAGGACCCAAGGGAGAAATGAGCCTGCTCCATCACTTATAAGATAGCTTGCTCCCTATTACACAAATCAACTTTCTTCTCTTCCCAAAATTAAAAAAAAAAAAAAAAAAGACTAAAGAGATTTCCCCCTGCAGTTTTTGTTTTCCATGATTTCGCAACTTTATGAAACAAGCTTTATTGTCTTGCAAAAGACCTCCAGTTCCTGCTTGCCACCATTCTTTTCAGCCTTTCAGCTGATTTTCTGACACACTGAGCAGTCACAGATCCCATTTGTCTCGGCTGGTTTTCCCAGAACTCTGACAATCAGCTCTATGTTTTCACACCTGATTTCCTTAAACTTATTTATTTCTCCCAATGCTTTACTGATAGACTCAGGTCTGGTGCCTGATCTGCACACTGTGTTGGCACAGAAGTTTTCCAGAGAGCACCTTCTCGTGAGTGTGACTGATGCACCACATGAGGGCCCCATTCCCTTCATCCCCAGACCCCTCAACTACTCTATGATGAGTATTTGCAAGTATGGTATGCTGGAAACATCTTTTACCACCACAGAACACATTCAAATATGGTTGTTTTTTTTTCCCCTTCTTTTTAAGTATTAAGTATATGTGCCAGATATCAACTGCCGCCTTGTATCTTGGCTGCCAAACTCATCAGCCTGGCCTGAGAAGCACCCAAACACAACATCTATCTGAAGTCCTGCAGTAGCAGATGATGTTCCAGGGATCTCCATGGTTCAGTTTGTCATCCATGTTCTCACTGCCAGTAAAACTCATCAGAACTCACTTAGGTGAAGCGAATAAAATACTGCTTTCTGTTTTATACCTATTTATTGAACTGTGATAAGAATGTATCAGCTCAAGGTATTCACACAAAGGAAGAGTATCAAGCAAAACAAGAATTGCATCCTCCAAAATCGCTCTCCTTTCTTGGTTTACCAGTGTCTTCTACTTGGACCTGTCATGTCTTCATTACACTCTTGCATTTAACAAATCTCCAGGGCTGCTACTGGTAGTTCAAGTTCTGTCTTTTAATCTAGTTGGAAATTGGCTCCAGTCACTTAAAAAATCTGTATTCTCCCCTTTTGTCTTAGTCTCATTATGGTAAGGTGATAGCACAAACCGTTTCTCTTCTCATTCCACTAAGTTAAGGTTCCTGGCCAGGACTGTGATGTGTCATGGTCAAAATTAACTTGTCTGTCATGCAAGATGTTCATTGGCACAGCTGCCCAGGGAGGTGGTGGGGTCACCATCCCTGGAGGTGTACCAGAACTATGGAGATGTGGCACTGAGGGACGTGGGCACTGGACATGGTGGGGTGGGTTGGGGCTGGGCTTGAGGATCTTAGAGTTCTTTTCCAACCTTAATGATTCTGTGATTCGATGATGCCGAACACGGAAGATGTTTTGAGGGGAGAGGGTTGGAAGCTTAGCACATGGACAGAATGTTGAGTTTGTTAGTCTGAAGGCATCGGTTTGCTTTTCCTTGGCCAGCTAAGGGCAGATCTGACTCAGCCCTCTTAATCCCTGCTTCAAAGGGTAGCAATCCTGGAGATGTTTGTACAGTAGAGGAGCAAAACACCATCATTTTCTCTCCCCTTCTATTCAGAAATGTCTGAGCTATCTCCAAAATTCTCCCACAAAATTCACCAAGGGACAGGAAACATTTGGCCCAGGAAATTTCAGCCCAAACACTCAGAACTGTGACACTCCATACTTAAAAAGAACTGAGACTTGCTGGGTGACAGCAGCATCCCCACAGCTCAGATGTGCACATACCTCCTGCAAAACTCTTGAGCATGCTCCAACCTCTTGCTGCCTGGTCTGTACAGGCCCTGCAGTTGCTTTCCTTAGAGGTCAGGAAGCACAAAAACAGAATCAGGATATTTTGGCTCCATTTATATTTCCTCCAGAAGGCCAGGCTAGGAAGCAGATTAAATGGATTACATTAAATCCAGACTAAATCCTGGCGTGTACCCAGACCCGATTTGCCCATTCACGTTCCCAGTTACTCAATGGCCATGTGGCATTGACATTGCACAATGGATCCCAAATTCAGTTTATCTGCTGGACTGCTGCTATGAGATGTCACCACAAGGATCTATATAGCCCACAAGACAGAAGACTGGTGAGGAGCAATCATCCCAATGCATCAGAATGAAGACCACCCTAAGCACACATTAAAACACAAACTGAACCCAAGTCTCCTCTCTGTCATGCTCCAAAGATTGCTTCAAGCTCACATCTGAGTATCAGCTTATAACCTTGTAAGGTTTTTCCCAGAGGGTTATGCCTTGTGATGCTGAGGATGGATGGTGGCTTGGCAATAAATCAAGGAACATATTCATTGATGAACATGCTGGAGACTCTCAAGGGGCTGCAAATGAAAGGGAAACCAAAGGCATAGCCCTAGTAATTTGTCATGTGGATATGGCTTTCTAGGAAGGGAACTGGGAAATTTGGTCTGGTCCCTCTGAGAACAAAAACTTCCAGTTTGGCATTGCCTGCTCCTAGATTTGAGGTAGAGTGATCTTACCCTGAACACCTTTCTGACAACAACTGTGTGTTGACAATCACATCCGAACAACACATAACTTAAATCACAAGGCCAAGGCAGACATAGTGACGCTTCCTAGAGATATTATTTCAAGGATGAATGAAAAGAAAAAATATCTAGGCAGGGCAATCCTTGAGACCTTCAAAACCTTCTGTTAACTGAGAGGCAACCTATTCTATAGCCTCCTCCTCCTCTCTTGCATCTCAGAGCCCAGGGAAAGGTGATTGCAGTGTGAGGTGGTCAGCAGCCACTGCGACATCTGCAGTTGTTGCCACTGCTTACAATTTACAAGCCTCAGACTTCTCTGCTTTCTATGGCCCAGGATTTTCAGGCTCTTCGCAAGCCAAAATGAGAAAAATGCATCCCATTTTTCTAAGGCCGGAATTGCTGGTGCAGAAAATAGCTAAGTGCTGGGACTGAACTATGCTGCTGCTTACACTGAGAGAAATCCAGCATCCCTCACTGCCTTCAGCTGATTTACTCCAGATTCCCTGTCACCAAAAGCAGAATTTGGCTCTTGCTGGTTTTTTGTTGTTGTTGTTGTTGACATTAAGGCCTTTAAAGAAAATCCTGCAAAAGATTTAACCACAAACAAAATCTCTTGCCGTCCACAGATCTGCCTGAACCTGTGAAAGGCTATGAAAGGAGTGGAAACCTCTTGCAGGGATGGGGACAACATCAGGGTCTGCTGTGTGGATATTGGTCCATGATATTAGCAGGACAAAGGGCAGAACTGGTGCACCATGACCCAAGGTGGGCTGACCAGCCTGTTCTGTCATTACTGCTGGGGTCAAAGGCATTGCTGCTTGGTGACTTGATAAGTTTTATGAGCTAACAAGCAACAGCTCAAACAACATAAGCAGTTCTTCTGCAATCTATGAGATAATTACACTTGTTTTCCCCTAATTTTAAGGAACCCTGTGGATTTTTTCATTTTTAAGTAAGAAATAATGGCATACAATTTGACCTTCCCAAAAAAACCTTTTTGCAGAAAGCAGTATAATCTCTACTGACTGTTCATGAAAATAGCTAGCAAGCAATATTACATGCATTGTCTTTCATGAAGATATCTATTAGCTTATCTAGGCTGGTTTGGGTCTAGTTGCAGCTGACTGATTAGAAAGACCACCAGGAGAACTGCAAGAAAAACCTCAAAAAATCATTTAAGTTTTGTACACATACATAAAGCCCTGTCTATAATTTTCACTTCAAGGGAAGAACTCCTGTTATTCTCTGGAAGACATCATAGGCAGGATGAAGAACTCCTCAGGCTCACATCTATTCTACGATCCTATGAGTTGGACTCAATTCTTATGGGTCCCTTCCAACTCAGGATGTTTTGATTCTCTGATCTTCCACCTCCCACCTCCTTTGGCTCGCTTGAGTTTCTCCCATCATCGAATTAAACTGAAGAGCCAAATTCCCTTGGTTGCAGTCAAAAGCAGCAGCTGCCCATCTCCACTCCCATGCATGCAGTGAGTGGGTTTTGGAGCTGCTCTTCCATCCCAAGAGCAGCTGCAAGCAAACGCCAGCTTGGGAATTAATTCCAAGTAGGCAGGTGCAGTGGCTGGAGAGCTTGTGGGTTGCCCTTCTGCCTCAAAACAACATTACTGCACATATGCTGCAGAGATAGCATTGTCAAGCAAAAGCTGGGGGCTCACTGCAATTTGGAGGCTTGTTCTCATAGGGGTTCAGAGCAGGAGGTGTGAAAACAGAGGATGCTCTGAGAATGAAGAATAAAACATTTTGGCATCAGCTCCACGCAAGGTGAGTACATTTGCCCCAAGAGATAGCAGGTGTGGAGCAGTGTCCCTTTTCAGCAGTGCTGGAGAGCTGGGTTTGAGGCAGGCTTCCCGAGGAGACTTGTTACAGCACAGGGGAGGTCAGAAAATTGCTGCAAGCAGCAGTAGGGGTGCAAAAAAAAAACAAACCACAAACCCATCCGCTGTTACATTTAGCAATCTGCAGTTTAGCAGAGAGAAGGGTAGGCGGTAAGTTGACTGCAGACTGTAAGTACCACATGAGGAGAAGATTTCTGATGGTGGCAGGCTGATTAATTGAGCAGAGAAAGGCAAAGTGAGCCTGAAGTGCTAAAAGCTGCAATTAGATGAACTACACCTAGCAGTAAGGTGAGGCCCTGAGGGAAGGCAATGAAATGCTGGAGAAATTTTCCCTGGGCTGGCAGCTTGTGCTGAGTTTTGATGGCCTCTTCCAGCACTTTCTCCTCCTAACATCCCCTGTTTCTTTTCCAGCTCCTTTTTGTCTTTTCTAGCAGATGCGGGGGATGCTTGGGCTTGAGATGACTTAAATGTTCCTACAGCCATGTGTGGGCAAACAGAAGGTCATAGATTCATAGAATCATAGAATAATAGAAACACAGAAAGGTTGGGTTGGAAGGGATCATCTGGTTCCAACTCCCTGCTATAGGCAGAGTTGCCAATCACTGGATCAGATTGCTCAGGTCCCATCCAACCTGTGTCCATCCAGTGAGGTTCAGTGCCAGGGTACCTCGGCTCCCAGCCCAGCAGGGACCACTTAGCTTTTTTTCTTAATGCATTTGGTTATTGGGTTGGAGACCCCACGTTTCTGCTGATGTCCTGTGCAGAGTTTCTAAAGGACTACAGCAGGGATAGCAGCCCAGCCCCATACATAACAGATGACCCTGACGAATATCCAGTGCCACCACTTGTTGGCTTTGGCCTTCTGCCACCCTATAAAGCAGCATCTGTTCCTCAAGTCCATGGAGCTCCAGGACACCAAGGCTGGGAGGAGAGAGAAACCAGTTTCTAACAGCCTCTAATCCCTGCCCTCCATAAGCAGTTTTAAAATGGCCATCAAATCTTCCCTCTGCCTTTAAATGAAAAAGTGATGTCAGCAGTAATCTGCTGCCCCAATTTATCCCCATATAGTTGGGCAGTTTGGGCTAATGCATTGTTCCATAAACATATGTTTTAACGCACCCGTGAGCGCATACACACAAAGAGAAAGCTTTGAATACGCTGCACTAGTTATGGAGACTAATGCCTTAAATATTACTTTTAAGACTAATGTCAGATTATTAAAAACATAATCCATTCTCCTGATTGGACCTAATGTAAGCAGGAGGATAAGAGGGCTTCTATCCATGCATTAACACATTTCATGGAGCGTAAAGCCACTTTCTTCCTCTTAAAACATAAGGTCAGGAACTAATAGAATCTGCACTTCAAGTGTTTTTTTGAAACATATTACACAGAAACTTTAGTGAAAGTTAATCTGTTGATAAGTGTTGGCTGGAGCTGTGTGGGTAAACAAGAAATAAATGTAATTCACATGGAATTTTTTTTTTTTCCTGTTAAAGACCTATCTGTGCACTTTAAAACATTTATGTTTAAATAGAGCAGAGACCAGCACTAAGAAGCACTCAGCCCAAAGCAGCTTTATGTAAATGTGTCGTAAGGGACTAAAATAAAGTAAGCTACCCAAATCTCCCAAAGCTAACAGGAGAGGGGCTCTGACCCCATGGGAGCTCTCCCCCCACCCTGAACACCACCAGACCTTTCTGGATTTCATTCCCTTTTCTGGCCTCTTTTTTTTTTTTTTTTTTTTTTTAATCATTCCCACTGTAGCAGGTTGAGTTGTTCCCCAAAACAGTCCTGCTTCCCCATTTCCTTTGCCCAGCCTCTGCAGAGTGATTCAGAAAGCCCAAAGCAGGTGCTGATACAGAGATGATGTCCACAAAGAGCTGGTGTGGTGTTGCCCAGGACCTATAAATCAAAAACACCAATTTTCAGCATCCTCAGCTCCTCAGTGGTGCTGGAGGCCAGGCAATGACCCAGCTGCAGTGGGAGAAGCAGGAGGTGGAAGCCTGTGCTGGCAAGCTCCGGGGCTTTGGCCCTTGTGCTCCCTGCTTCATGCCAGGGACTTAAGCTTTGGAAACAAGCAACAGCCACCAGAAAGGGATTGATGACATATGGATTTCATACATTCAGCAAATGAAGGAAAAGCTCGCTGCGGCTGCATGGGATTAGAGCCATTCATGTGCAATTCCTTACAGGGAACCTCCATCTCAGGAGATACTGATAGGAAGATAAGAATCAGAATTTGGGGTTTTAGCCAACTCCGAGGAAATGGGGAACAAAGCGATTTGGCATTTCCCAGCCAACCAGCAACACCTGCCAAGATGGAAGTAAGTTCCTGGTGCTGCTTGCACCCCGAGGCTGCTACAAATCCTTTGGTGACCAAAGTGCCATCAAAAAGAAGCAGCAGCACCTTCCAGTCAAATACAAGCAAAAAATATTCCCATCAGAACCCAGATAGTTCCTCTTACCTTCAAATATCCTCTGGATGCAACTGCTTTGCAACATATTCATCCCTGTCAGATGTCATGCACCAATGAGGCTCCACAGTTCATGAGCAAAATTACTAAAAGAGGAAGAAAAAACAGTAAGATAAAAAGAGCTGTGATGCTGGACAGTGAACTCTCATTGTGTGGCCACGTTATTTGAAATAGTAAGACGTGATTTTGCAAAAAAGTGGAAATTGGTTTGTGTGTTTGGTGGTGGTAGGGAGCAGGAGGATACTGCTATCTAAATCCCTTCTGTGGCTCTTGTCCTTAGCAGAAACTGATCATGCCTCAGGGGACCAAAAATCCTTACAAATGGGAATTCTTTGGCCATCTAAACGGCTATGATTTTGTCATGGCAGCCACAGGAGCCATGAATTTGAATTAACTCCATGAAAATCTTACAAATGGATGGGGAAATATATCTAATTCGTCAGGTTCTTTTTCTCCTTTCCAAAAGACCATGTCCCGCCGATGGCAATTCCAATCAGTGGAGACATCACTCAGCAGGGAATTAGCTCTGGTAGCTGTGCCCATCCCCAAGGCACACAGCTGAGCAGGGAGGTGGGAATATTGGGAATGCCACCAAGATCCCAAAGGGATGGGGAATATTGGAGCAAGAGCAAGCGTGGCATGGCCAACTGGGCAGTGCACTGTTATTGTATAGGAGAGAACACAAAAGCTTTGAAGAAAAGCAGTAGGGAGAAAGATAAAAGGTAAAAACGATATAATAATAGTAATAAAAAATGCTAAATAGAGGCTTTTGCCAGTGAATTCCCAAGTCTTTCAGTGGTGACAAGCACTTGATCCTGGTCAGGCCAATCTTCTTGACCTGACTCCAGTGTGCAGTTTTCCCATATTTGAAGGGTACTGTATCTGGCCAAAACTAAATTCAGAGCTTCATAAGCACAATTTCCAGTTAATTATATGAAACCCTCTTGAATTTCTGTGTGACTTAAGCAATAGCACTCTTGTTGCCACCGTTGCCTCTAAGAGGTCCATCAGGAGCCATCAATGGGAACGAAGTTGCAGATGGCAGCCTCAGCTTCCAATCACACCTCCATCAGGTTCTCTGCAGAGTAAATTAATGCCTCATCACACCGTTAGGGAAGGTTGTAGCTCTCTGTTATGTGCATATGTAGGTCTGGCAGGTGTGCATTTTATTATTTAAAAGCACCTTTAAGCCACCTGTGCCATTTGGTATCATTCCAAGGACTTTTCCCCAGCTCTTACCTCCTCCATGACATAAGCTCGTTTTTACTCCTTTGAACCCATGGTTGCACTCATCTGCTGGAAAAATTCTTCTTTACATTTAAGTGTCTTTTTAGTGGTATTTCCTGTATGGCAAGCAACTGCAGGTTGGAGTTTCAACTTCTCCATCTCAGTGCAATGTCCCCTCCCTAGGCAGGCAGAGTGGGATTGGTGGTGAGAAGCCACAAGGCAACCAAGATGCCCATCTGAAAGGAAAGCAAGTGGTTCAGTAATGATGAGTAAAAAGCATGCAATTAAATTACCATGCATTTTAATTTACAGGCCATAGAGACAAACTAATTTAAACACATTTTCATTGCAAAGTAGGTAAGAGCATTGAAATATCACCCTCAGACTCGAGGACCAGCTCTTAATTCCTCATTTGCCTTTTGCTTAGCCTTTCCTTTGGTTCGGTTCAGCTTCCTGGCTGTCACAATATGTGTGTATAATCCTGTAAAGACTTGGCTAAAGTGTTCAATTGGAGTGGCTTGATGGAAGCCGTCACCATAGACGAATGAGTTGACAAGGCCAAAAAATGCTCTGCTCTGGGTACACAGCAGGGATGGAGGAAGGTCCGTGTGCTGAGGGCAAGGTGACCCAGTGCCCTGTGAGTAGAGTCACATGCAATGTGAGCGTCCTCATCGGGTCCCTCTCCTATAATCATGGCCTTCTACAGCTCCTGCCTTCTCACTGAGGAAGAAGAATAACCCTCCTCCAAGCCAGCCTCCCATTGGGAAGGTCATCCACATCTGTCCCTACCATGGTAAGAGAGAGAAGAGAAGCAGTGAAGGCAACGAGACAAGGTGAGTTGCAAGGCTGTCATACAGGGCAGAAGGTGGCCATGTCATTAAGGAACAAACTGCAATACTCACACGATGACATTACTGCAACTTCTTTACACATAACGTAGGCAAAGAGGTGGCTGTCAGCTTGTTTGCCAAGTATGGGTCCCACCAGGAGCAGAATGCTGGACGATACTGGAGGAAGGTGCTAAAAGTCACCTGCAAACACAGGCAGCTGAATTTTAAAACATTAACAAGTTAGGAAATGTCTCCTGTTTAGAACATCAGTGAGTATTGAAACAAAATGGGGCCAGAAGCTAATTATATGGAAATATTTCTATTTGCACATTTCACTGGAAGGCAAAGCGAAGAGTGCAACTAATACATCTCTGCAACTGACAGGAATATTAAATTTTCTGTCATTTTGCTACCACGGCTACCTCTCTCAGCATGCATTCTGTCCTATTTCCTATTAAGGTGAGAACAGAATCAAACTCATTAATTGTCTGCATTTTAGATATGATAAGAATTTAGTGGCTGGTCTTAATTAAACTACAAAACAACTCCTCTTGCTGCGGTGTGCATTCCAAGTTGGAGCAATTAATTCACTCACTTAAACTGATCAAGATTTAATTACCATCACTCTGTGCAATTACTCCATAATTAAAGTAATTTGGTTCATTCCACTCACTGACAGTGTCATTGAACAGCCATTCATTGTACCAAAAGAAGTGATAATTAACTTAAAGAACAGCTCAAGGCAGTTCTACACGGACTTTTAGTTATTCCTAAATATACCTGTACCAGAGAAAGCAACCTATCATATCCTACATATCCCTGGTAAATGGTTTTTCATTGAAATTTCAGGTTTCCTTTCCTTGAAAGAGAGAAACACCACCAGAGAGCAATGCATGCTATCTGAAAAGGACTGAAGGCATTTGGCCATCTTCTCAAGGAGCCCATTTTTCTCCCCAGCGTCATGGGAAGACAGATCACTTAGATAGTACCATCTATCCATCTGCTCAACCTCACCCTGTAGCATCCCACAAAGTCCCCAGTTTTGTTTTCATACCCACAGGTTACCTCCATCAGGCCATGAGTTGGGTGCTGATGTGAACGGTGATGGTGGCACTGTGCTCTGTGATTTCCTATTGTAGGCTGCCTGTGTTCTCCTTGAGCATCCTTTCCTTCAGGGGACCTCAAGGGACCCATGGGTGCACAATCAGCACAGAGCAGCAGGTTTGGGAGATCTCATTTGTGAGAAGAGATGAAAGGACAAGAGGTAATGGCTTTAAGTTGCACCAGGCAAGGTTCAGGCTGGATATGAGTTAAAATTCCTTCTCAGAAAGAGCGGTAGGGCATCGGAACAGGCTGCCCAGGGAGGTGGTGGAGTGACTGTCCCTCAAGGTGTTCAAGAAAAGGATAGATGTTGCACTGAGTGACATGGGTGGGCAGGCATGGCGGTGATGGGTTGATGGTTGGACTTGATGGTCTTAGCGGTCTCTTCCAACATTAATGATTCAATGACTCATATAGGCACCAGGAAAAATGGCTTTAGGTATCTCTGGTTGCACCTAAGCCCAGGTAAATGTTAAGTGTGCCACAAATGATCTCTGCACCTGCACCCCTGGTAAAGCCAAGTGCTTTGGTTGGGATCCCAGTGCTTGCTGGCCTTTGGTGACTTAGTTGGCTGAGTTAATATCAGCTCTGCCCAGGGGAACAGAGACAATATTTCTTTTTTACTTAAAAAGAAACAAATCCCAAACGTTATTTTTCAGCTCCTAAAAAAGAGCATTACAAAAGAATGAAGAGGAAGAAGGAAAAAAAAAGGAGACTACGTAAAGATTGCTTACCGGAGTCCTTTTACAGTAGTCAGCCACACAACAGAAATAGGTGGACATTAATTCATGCTAACCTTGCACACCTAAATACCATTAATTCATCAAAACTAATAACATTAATTCCTTCAAAAATGAGATTAAAGACAGGCACCCCTTGCAGTCGTAATCTGTGGCTGATGACACTAAAATGAAACCTCTGCTAGACAAAGCTACCAGCAGAGCTCGTAGAATCTCATAAATTGCAGCTGGCAATACATAAATCCTCAAGACAATATATATTATTTTCCAGAGAGCATGCATTTGCACACCAAACACCAAACAAAAAGGAATGCAAAGTTGTGTAACTTCTCTCTCCGCAGGAGCTGTCAGAGCAGTGGGACGCTGCAGGGAGCAATACTCACCTAAATGTGTCACAGCAGGATTGAGGACACCCGGCTGGGACCACATTTGTTGTGAGCTGGGTGCACAAAGCCCAGCACAAAGCTTGGGCTGACCTCCTGGGATGGTTTCCAGCAGGGATATCAATAGGGCTGTCCTTTATTTTCAGCAGGTTGGGGGCTATTGGTGCTGACGTGGAGCACCCTAAGGGTAGGATTTGACCATAAGGACAAATATTCCAGGAGATGGCACAAATTGCTGCAGATCTTCCTTCCCCAAGCATGTGGGAATTTGAGGGTTTAGCTCCCACACCTGGGATCACCAGGACACGCATCTGTCTGATTCCTCTCTCAGCCCCATCCCTTTCTATGATTTATCTTCACCCTGTCCCCAGTAGCATGGAGAGGTTGAGTGAAAAAAAGAGGAGAGAAGGCACTGTGGCAGGATTTGGAGGATTTTTGAATCTTGCTCCTTTCTGAGCAGATCAGGGTTTTCAATGCTGCACATGGTGCTCGCTTATGGGGATAGACCAGGGCTTGCTTGGATTAAATGAGAAACAACCAAACAAGAGCAGTGTGGGAGCCCTGATACACTCATATGATATGATGAGCTGATATGCATCCGCTCCATGTTCTGGATCCATGCATCACTTTCAGGTTCTGGATCCCTAGCCTGGTGCTGCCTGCAGCTTCACCCGCATGGTCTGGGACTGTCAGCAGCTCCAGCAGAAGTAACACGGGCACATCTTGAACCTGCAAACATTCAGACTCAAAGCTTTCTATAGATTGCACCAAGAGGTGCCCCTGTCACAGCTGATAGCCAGATTGAGAGCAGGACCACCTGCAATGGGATGGATGCTGTGCACCTCTGGCTTGCCCAACGTCACTACTACCCCTTGGCTCTTTGGGGAAGCACTGATGTGTCCAAACACCGGAGGTATTATTTCAGATTAAAACCAGATTAAGCCCATTTAATTTTAACTCGGATTAAGCCCCTGTTTAGAGTCTGGCCCCGTTTCCAACGCAGTCAGGCTTCCTGCAGCCAAGTGCCTTGGCCCTGGATTGGAGCAGAGCTGCATCTCCTCATGCCTGCCTTGGGCTCAATGGTGCACTGGGGCTGTGCTTGATGGTTTTGAGTGGGCACCCCTGCAATCCCCAAGTGATAGAGGTACCAGTGTGTGCACTGCTCCAGATGAATGTGTCACCCACACATGTACACCCTCTGCATGTTTAATTACACAGTGCTTTTCCCTGCTTTGCTTTTTCAGAAACACAATCCATCAATGCCTTTCAGAGAATAGCTGTTTGCAGTGAAATTTAGGGAAAGAAAGCTTTTGGACCTGTTCAATCTAGCTGGAACACAGCAGCAGAGAAAACGCAATCCATCTCACACCGAGTTACATGGTATCACAGGTCTGATTACTGGGATATCTTTAAGTTATTTTGAGATTTGGGGGTTTTGCCTGTTTCCCTTGGGTCGCTCCTCGTGGTTGGGGATGGATTGGTGCCCCATGGCCCCACACTGCATTTGATCTAGGAGCAGTTCCTTGGCTGCAAGTCCCACACTTCAGTGTTAAAGCCACTTCTTGCTTCTGCTGGAAAGCATTTTTCATTTGCGAAACAAACCCAACACAATTTTCCCTACTCCACTCACCGTACTGGGGTGTGCTGGTTTCAGCTGGGCTGTGCTCCCAAGTGGAGAGCTGGAAACAATGCACGGCAGTGAGGTTGCAGCCTGGGTGAGTAGGAGAAGTGACTGACCCAGACCATTCATCCCCTCAAACTTCTGGCCTCTTGAGGTGAATTCTGGGTCTGATCAAGGGCAGCAGTGTGCACAGGATGTATGGGACCTGAAAAATGGAGTCCCAACCCAATGGGAAGTGAGCTGCGGTGATTTGTGGAAGCCAATGATGACATCCCCAAACATGGACACAGAAGGTTCAACATTCTCAGAAAACACAAGCGAAGACTCAGTTTCTCAGCAGGACAGCAGAGCCTGGCACCAGTCACAGTGTTTGCAGACCCAGGGCTACTTCCAGACAAATGCCAGAGCCCAGAGCAGTACTGAGATGCTCAGCTTCCCTACTTCTCCTTCTTAGAGCTCTCTCCTTAAAAATATCAAAAACAAATCTGATATTCTGATCCTTCCTGATAAATCTTACATCTGTCAAAATGACCTTTTGGTGAAACAGCAATAACTGGCACTAATCCTATTATTTTATCATGATTATTATTATTTTTTTTATCAATGCAACGCAGCTGCCATTTCATCTTGCACTAAGTGAATTGAAGTTCTCAGCTGGGGCACACCATGCTCTCAGATGTGTGAAATACTGATAGCCATGACAAGAATCAGAGCTCCTTCCCCTCCTGAGCCCCCGAACTTCTTTCCAAGTCTGCACTGAGACTTTCAGAAGAGTCAGCTCAGCATTGAGAAAAATAATCTCTCACCAAATGATGGAGGCATCAGGTGAAATTCATGGCTCCCTCTCATGGTATCAGCCCTCATATTCCTGAGCTGGACAATGCAAGAAAGAAAGTTTGTTAGTTCTGCAAAGAAGCGGGATAAAATTGCTAATGATTTGTCTTCAAAGAAACAATAAATGAATGTTGAACGATACTGTTCCAAGACTGAATTAAAAGCAGATAAAGACATGAGCTAAAGCTTTATGAGTCAGTTAGACAAATATCTTTCCGGTTCAGATATCACTGCTCTTACCTGAGCACCAGACATGGATTGGGTGGCCTTGTGATGTCCCTACCAGCTGTAGTCTTGGTTTCTATGCAAGGAAAGGGTTGGATTCTCAGGAGGTGGCTTTACAGAGCTGGTCCTGCTGAGCTGTGCATGGGTGCAGGCCATAGAAAGACATAGGAATGGGCATGGGTATGGGCACGGGTAAGAGTATGGATATGGCTTTGGGTATGGGGAGGGGTTTGATAATGGGGAATGATGATGGATGTGGGCATGGGGATGGGTATGAGTATGGACATAGGGATGAAAATGGACGTGAACATGGATAAGGATGGGTAAGGACATGGGTATGGACGTGGACAATGCAATGGTTTGAACAACCACAACGGGCCCTTTGGGACTCACCACTAGAGCTGGTGTGGTGGGACTTTGTGCTGGGATTGGAGGCATCCCAACAGCTCCCTTCCTAAGAGCTTTCCAAAGAACTAATTTCCAAGGAGTTCAGCCAACGCAGAGTAAAACCTTCCTTCTGCAGTCCTACACTCACAGTCCCAAAAAACCTTGGGTTGAAATCCTCCCAGGGCAAGGGGCACCTGCCCTAAGAGACCCCTCTGCATTGAGGGGACAGCACTGGACAGTACCTTCTTCTGCAACTCTTCATTTGTCCTTTACAAGGTTCTGTGATTTAAGAACGTGTGTTAAATCTTCTGCAACAATCAATTCAAATATACAAGTTTGGCTATTCAAATTACTTTTCCAAAAGTACTTTAAAATGCATTAAGTTATTAATTGCCTGCTGGCACTTTAATCAAACGGGAAAATTGACATAGCTAGAGGCATGTATTTTTGTGGAAAGGAAATTTATTTAAGAAGAAACAGCAGCTCTTACTGCTTAATTTAAACTGAGAAAACTGTGGAAAATCAACTGCTATGGAAAATTAATAAAACATTTCCAGCTGCAAACAGTGACTAATTGTACAAGATGAAGACTGCCTGGAATTAATAACTTGCAATCTTCTGTGTGAAGAACCCCCTACCAGTTCAATTTACTGGGAGATTAAATTACTTCTAAGTTTGCCATATTAAAACAGAACATGAATAAAATGTTAGTGAAAGCACATCTATTATTTACTGTCTGTGATATGGATATAATTATTTCCAAACAACCACAATGTGACGTGACTGGCAATATTTAAGTTATTTGCTGGTGAATGTAGTTATACCACCTCGGTTTCTGTAAAAGCAGCCCAAATGGGTTCCTACAGCTGGCATATTCCTGCCACAATGAGTTCTCTCCCATCCAACCCACCATGCCCAGCATCCCCATCGCACTGCTCTTTCAGCACCGACACTGCTGTGCTTTCTCCACCGCCCCACATTCTATGAACTCCGTACCTTCTTTGCTTTGCCTGGTTTTTATATATCCCCCCCTCTTCCCCCATTTTATAACAGGAGGCAGCTGGCTGCACTGAAAACCTCATGGAGCACAATTAGGTGAATGCTTTTCCTGCATGTAGGGGCTCTTCGCTGGACCCGCTGCAGAAGCTCGCTTTCTTTTTCAACGCGTGCCAAGTTCCCAGGGTGCATAAACCCCTTTCAAAGCTGTAAAAATAGAAAGGTGAAAAAGACAGAAAGCCAGGTGAGAGAGTATTTGCTAAAACCCAAACAAAACCTGGTGGGATTTCAAAGCAAACCAAGGAGTGGTGGGAGACGAAGGAGACACGGCTGCTGGGATGCTGTGCTGTGGTCACGGTGTTGCATGCTGACATGAAGCAAAAAAACAGCTTGTGCATGGCATGGCTTGGCTTTGATGGAGGAAATGGTACTGAAAGTTTCAATGCTGGGAATGAGGAGGGACTACCTGGGACACACTGGGGCTGATAAGCTTGACAAAGGTCCTTTGCCATGAAGTCATAGAGTCGTTTAGGTTTGAAAAGTCCTTGAAGATCATCGTGACCAGCCATCAGCCCATCACCATCATGCCCACTAACTGTGTCCTTCAGTGCCACATCCACACATCTCTTGAACGTGCCCTGGGGAAGCAATAAAATAAGGTGGGAGGGATGGAGCTGGGTGAACCACAGTTGGAATCACTCAGCAACTCATTTGAATAGAAATAAATGATTTACCATTAAAAGGGACTGTCTCTAAAGCTTTGCACAGACATTATAAACCATGAGTGCAATAAGCCACAGCTGCCGGGGCAGCCGTGTCAGAGGAAGTCAGGACTGGCTGCACCGTGCTGGTCTGCGTAATTATTAGCATTGGACATTGAAAGATAAGCAGCCCTTCTTCTCCATCCATGAGAAAATGAGTTGTAGTGCAGATCTGTAGGTTAATATACAGAATGTGCATGGATGGAGATGGAGTTTCTGGAAAATGTTTTCACATTTCGATAATTGAGTGTGTCACATTTAATTGCAATAGGCTTTCCACTGTGCAAACCCAGGGACCTCTCCTCTTGATATCAAGTTAGACCTGATTGCCTAATTGCAATTACCTGGGTAATTAGAAAGAAATGGAGTAGCCCTGTGTTGCCCGATAGTGAGATCCACTTCCTAAAAGAATTAGCCTAGCTTTAATGTGGAAAACTTGTACATGGGCTGACAGACAGACAACTTAACCTGCCTGTAATTGCACAGATTATACCTGGAGTGCATTCCCTCCAAGCAATAGTTGTAGATGTCACTGGAACAGGTTGCCCAAGGAGGCTGTGGATGCCCCATCCCTGCAGGCATTCAAGGCCAGGCTGGATGTGGCTCTGGGCAGCCTGGGCTGCTGGTTGGTGACCTGCACACAGCAGGGGGTTGGAACTGGATGAGCATTGTGCTCCTTTGCAACCCAGGCCATTCTAGGATTCTATGTTAATTCTGATTCCACAGAGACTCATTTGTGGATCTGGAGGTACCAGAGAGCAAAGCAGCCAGCATGCTCCCACCACACAGGAGATTTTTGCCACTGTGTCACCATGCCACCACTGTGCCTTTCTCAGCCAGGCAGGAAAATTAGCTTTGCTCTGGAGCAGGTTCCAGAAGCAAGAAGAAACCAATAATCCCTCCTGGCAGGGTGCATTTCTCATAAACACAAGTGGTTGTTAATGCTTACCTGGAGATCGGCTTGTCTTAAAGTTCCCTTTTCTCCCCTGTAATCACGTAAGCGGGGGATATGCCAGCCCCGAGCTGTATCTCCTTGGGATGGAGATGACCAACGTTGGCCACGGTGTGACCGAGCCTTGGTGAGGAGTGGGAAGAAGACAGCATCTCCATAGGGCTGCTATTTAGGACGCCATCAGCTCCTTTGCCAGCCCTCACACCAAACCCCACCCCAGCGGAGGTGGCCTGGCTAAACTCTGAAGGGCCCATTTCAGCCCCATTCCCCCATCCATCCCTCACCCTACCCTTCATCAGGCCACCCTCACCCATCACATTTCTCTCTACTCCCACCCTCCCTTTTCTCCTTGCTTTGTTACACTGCATTTTTCCCCCCCTTTTCCCCCCCCCCTTCTTTTCTTTTACCCTTAAAGAGCGAACAAAACAAAACAAGAGAAAGCGGTGCCAATCCGATCCTCTTAGCACAACGTGCCCACCCCGGGGAGGGATCTCGCCTTGAGCCCCACGCATTCGTGCTGTTCCTTCAGAGCAACTCGAGCAAATTGAAAGCCGCGGAGGGGTGTGTGCCCCGAGGCACTCTGCAAATCCACTTCCTTTGTCATAACAAGAACAAATCCCACCTTTGAAGTTTTTTCCCCTTCTTGTTACAAGGGGAATGTCTTTTGTTTAATCCATTTTAGCCTTTAATGCCTGACCTGGATCAATCCTGTTGGGTAGATTACACATTACTCACGCCGACTTTAAACCACCCTACAGGGATTTTTATTTCCCCCCCCCCCCCCCGCTCTCCCCACCGTATTGGTGTGAGAATCTCAGCAGTAATCAGCATTATGACTTCAGACCATCGCTCACTTTGAAGGAGGAGACCTTCCTTTAACAGGGGGGAAGGGGTGGAAACCCTCAGATATCAAACAGATTTAATCAGCTTTCAGGCCCTTCAGTCTCCTGTTCAGAATGGATCTTTATTAGTTATGAAAAATCAGTGCAGAATTTGGTTGGGCTCTGTCTCCTCCTTGGCCATTCGGTGCTCTGTACCCCAGCACTGCTGCAAACTGATTGTTGGGGTTAATTAACATGCTCCCATATTACATCTGAACCTCCTGACCACCTTCATTCCACTGCTCGTGCAAATGCAAGAGGCTGAGAAGCTCTGCCAGCAAAACCTGGGCACCCTCTTTGATGACCCAGATGGAGAATAAATGTATATACAACCTTTTAACCTCACCTCATTTAACCTTACATTGGAACTTGTGATCTCAGCTCTCAGGGTTACCTCAGCTTTGCAAAAAAAAACCCCACAGTCTCAACTCCTTTGCTCTCTAATAACCACTTACAGTGGCCACGCTCCCATGTGAAAGCCTTCTGTCCATGGCACTCCTCTTCTACAGCACTTCAGCCCCCAATGGCTCCCAGCATCCTCTAGCAGGGTTGAAGAAGCTTTGGGGCAGGCCCTGCCCTGGCATCCCAACAAGGCACAGCTGTGCCCTGGCAGCCCCAACCTCATAGTGGGAGGAGGTGATTGCTTCATTAGCACAGCCAGGCCTCGTTAGGGCCGGTCCAGGGCCCTGACAGCCACCCCAAAACCCTTGGGATTTGCCTTGCACAGACAAGGATGTCCCAGATGGCCATAGATATCACCTCACTGTGCAAAATGTGCTGGTAGGGATGAGATGAAGGATGCAGGATCCAGGATGTGGGATGAGGTTGCAGGAAGAAAGAGGACAGGATTTGGAGTGATCCTGTGTGTAGTCAAGAATTAGACCCAGTGATCCTTGTGGGTCCCTTCCAGCTCTTTATTCTGGGTGTGTGATTTCTCCCTCCCAGCCCCACTCATTGAAGAACCCCATTCTGCTCACTTCTGACCTCAGTTCATCACGACATTCAGAATTCCTGCACAAAAGCTCTGGTCTCTCCCCCTTCTCCGAGCTCCAAGGTGGACAGCAGTACCAGCTCAGTTCTCACCTGATCACACACAGGAAGACAAATGAAAAAGATAAAACTGCCAGCACATCCCAGACACATCTTGTATTGCAGCTCTTGAGAAGACAAATTCAGATGGATGCAGCCCACCTGTCGGGTTGGGGTCCCAGTTAAACAACCAGATCCTGTATCACTGAGCAGCTAGGAAGACTGGGGACATGAGCTATAGATGCCCCTGTTCATTGCAGGGGAGCTGGACTAGGTGACCTTCAAAGATGCCTTCCAACTCCAATGATTCTATGAGGGTGCTATTTAGAAGTGGGGTGATGATACGACAGGGTGCCACCAATGCTGGGTGACTTGGGATCTCCCATTCTCACCCCAAGCACCAGTTCCACCCAAAGATGGGAGCCATCTTCTCACAACACTGACAACGCTCTCCTTTGGGGATTCACCAGCAGGAGCCACTGAACACCCACCATGACCTTGCTGTGTCACAATGGGGGGATAGCAAAGAGCAGGGATGTCCTATGGGAAGAGCTGGGTCATTCTCCATAAAACTGAGCCAACCGTTCCATAGGATGGTGCAGGTAAGGAAATATCCTCTTTGTTTTGCTTTTTGTGAGTTTGATATGTTTTGAAATTAGCAGTCCTCCATTAGCTCTCCAAATAGCTCTGCATCATTAGGGTCAGTACGTCTGCACTCCTCAGAATGAGCTTTTACCTGAATTAGCATCTCAAAGAGGCAGGGCTCCCTTCTCTGCTTTAATTCCAGCACCGCGGCACATCAGGATGAGTTCAGTGGCCAATCCAAGCCCCGCATCCCAAATACATTCGGGGGAACCTGCTGGCTTGTTTAAAATGTTCTTTTTCCTTCCCATTCTTTACTAAATGCCTATTATATTAATGTTTAAAATCCATTTAAGTTCATCATGGGTGGTTTTGTGAAAGGACACCGGCTCTGCCATTGTAATTAGATGATTTATTGCCCTCTCGTGGTGACACACGCTAACTAGAGAAGCTGTGATTTAAATTGGATGATCCTTCCAAGAGTGTTTGAGTGAGAAATAAAGGGAGAATTATTAATACCATTAGAAAGCAGCAGCGTATACATGCTAGGGATAGACAGTGCCAGGAGAGGGATTAGCCCAAACTTACTGGTTTGCAGCTGAGCTCTGTGTTAGCCAGCATCCATCCCGACGTGGGAACAACATCAGTGATGGGCATGTCATAAAGATGGAGATGGTGAATGAAATCTCTGGGTTTCGAGTGAGGAACTGTGGGGAATCCATTGACATGGGGTCTACTGCTCCGTGTGCCCTGGATCTGCCATCTCTTCTCACCTTCCTTTTCCATTTCAGGCCACAGAAAGCAGTAGTTTAATTTTATTTACTTTTCTTTTTTCCCCTAAATGTTTGGTTTATTATATTTTCCTTTCTGATTAAAATAGGTTAAGCATAATCTTGGGTTTACCAACCTTCTTCCACTCTATGGAAAAACACCCCAAGTTAACCCACGTACAATAATTTCCCATCAGTGTACAGGAACCTGTATTAACGTTTTTCATTTACTGTAAAACAAACAAACAAATAACAACAATGAAAAAAAAAAAAAAAAAACAACAACCCAACGTCAAACAGACAAGCCTGAAGCACAATAATTTTGTATCAAACCCAAGTATAGACCTAGCCTGGAGCTGTTATTCAAATGCCTAGGTTAATACAGTGTAAAACCATGAGCACATCCTCTTACGGTGGGGGTTTAAATCTTTAAGAGTGGCTTATATCAATCTAGTTTAAGTCAATTCCTCACCCAGTTAAGCTAAATTGAAATAAGCACTCAGACCCCAAATGCCGGCACGAAGCCGGTGTCAACTAATCTCCTTGCACATAGGCATGGCTTCAGCCAGGCACTGCATCCCTGCAGGGGACAGGGGTGACAGCTGAGTCCCACTTCAGGTGGCTGTGCCTTAGCAGGGAGCTTTCAGCCTCAGCATCTGCTTTTCAAGGCTTCCAGGAAAAATTGCTGCTGTTGTGCTGACCAGAAGGAGGGGCACAGCCATCTTGCTCAAAGTTTATCCATGTTGGAACAAAGCTTCCCGACCTCTGCGTCAATGGGGTCTGTGAGCACAGCTCCCCCAGGCTGCACTCATAGAATCACAAGGTCATGGAATCATTCAGGTTGGGAAAGACCATGAAGAACCCCAAACCCAACCCAACCTGACCCACCTCACCATGCCTGCTGCCCACATCCCTCAATTCCGTGATTCTGGAACACCTCCAGGGATGGTGACCCCACCACTCCCCAGGCAGCTGTGCCACTGCATCACTTCTTTCAAAGAAGAAACCCAACCTGACCCTCCCCTGGCACAACTTGAGGCCATCACTTCCCGTCTTTTGCCGACCCAAAGTCACTGCTGTGAAATCACCGAAGTCCCTCTGGAGATGCTTGGGAGAAAAAAATGGACACAGATTTGAAGATGTCACCAAAGAGTCCCGTGCTCCCTCTTCCCTGACCTGCATTTTGCTTTTTGGGGCAGGATAAAAGCCATTTATTTAATCCATTCCAACTCATTGCATACAGCAGCACAACTAAAATGCAGAGATTAAGGAACCCAGAAGAAGTGACTCGCAGGAAGAGGGTGCTTTGCCTGCAGATTTTGGGTGTGCTCAGCCAGTAGGACCAACCCATAACCAAACAGCATCCCGGGCTGCCCTGAAGCCTGACTTGGATGCTCTTGCTATTTGCATCGCCCAAAGGACATTTTGGGAATGGCACTTGGGAAAAGGTTTTATTATGCATTTATTTATTTCTTTATCTATTTATCTATTCATTTATTTATATCTATATTATTGCTATTATTTTCTCTTACAGTTTCCCAAAGTTCTCTCTCCCTGCTCTTCTCCAGCTCGTGGGCTCTGGGCGTTAGGTGGCAGCAGCGCTCAGGCAGTGAACGTATCCCCATCCTTCCCATTTTTTTCTGTGCTTTTAGCTCCCTATCATCCTTTGCAGGACAGAAAAAGTTGAACGCTGGGAGAGCATGTTGGGTTATTTTGGGAAGCAGTTTTGGGCAGCTGGTGTTATCACGTGAGGATCAACTCTGGTGCTTTGGTTGATGAACCTCTGGAGCATCCATGTTGTCCCATCCCAGGGGAAATGGTGCTGTGGGAACACACAGGCTGGGATCCCCTCACTGCTCCACCAAGAAATCTGCTGGAAAAAAATGGATAGTAGTAGGGAAAGTCACAGAATTGTAGAGGTTGAAAGGGGATCATCATGCACAACTCCCTGCTAAAGGTTCTGGTTGGCTATTAGGGAACATTTCTGCTCAGGAGGAGCAGTGATGCAGTGGCACAGCTTCCCAGGAACAGTGGGGTCACCATCTATGGAGGTGTTCCAGAACCATGGTGATGTGGCACTGAGGGATGTGGGCAGTGGGCATTGCAGTATGTGTTGGGCTTGGGGCTGTTAGAGGTCTTCTCCAATCTCAGTGATTGCATGGTTCTGTGATTCTAAAGCAGTTCCCTACAGTAGGCTGCAAATCATAGCATTTAGTGGAGGGGATTTGGGCCAATATATGGTTTGGGGTGTTGAGGTGCTCCTTGTTGAGGTGCAAGGAGGGGACACCTCACCATCAGCACGACGTTCAGAAGGCCATTTGCAGGATGAAAAGCAGTTCTCCTGCACCAAATAAGAGAAAATGAAATAAAATAAAAGAAAACCTGACTTCTTTGCTATTGCTGCAGCTGCAGAGGAATTCATGGAAGCACAGGAGAGCTTGAAT